>NW_016157320.1:329667-349287 GCF_001687245.7 Rhagoletis zephyria | reverse complement strand
AAAAGTTGAATAATTTGCTGGTACCTCTTCACCTTCACACACACAGTTTCTTTCCGCTTTAAGGAAAGACTTTGTTTTTCGAATTCAAAAGTTACAAACTTCCACTCAGTTTATTCAGAGTTTTTAGTAGTTGAATAATTTAAGTTTATGTGTTCACGTATACAAATTAAAAAGTGAAATATTTAAAAAGATTTCCAAAATACTAATTTTAAGGGGGCGCGTGCGCGTAGACCGGCGTTAATAGCTGAACTGTCTTCTGCTCATTTCGCACGACGATGGGGAGGCGGCCGTGCGCTCTCGGTAATCATATTTTCGGAGTGGACGTCGGTCAACTGCCAAACTGCTGCGGCCAAGGATTGCGCGCACGGCCGTCGTATTGCGCTTTAAGCGGCGGCTTAAACATTCTCCCCGCCCTGCAGGAATGCGCTGCTTAGGGTCTTCTGCAGCTCTCTTAGCGCGCGGATGGTGTTGCCCAAGACGCGGTTAGTGGTGCAGCCCTGGTAGCTGGCCGTTTGCAGGCCTTGGGGGGTGCGCGCGATCGTTCGTCGAGGGCTCCTCTTTCGCGGTGGTTGCGGTGCCTGGTTTCGCGGGTTGTGCGCCTGGTTCGCGGGTTCTGAGCCTTCTGCCCCGGGCTTCCCCGGGTGGGCGTCTTATCTGGCCTACGTGCAGATGCGCGCTGCTTGGGCTGCTTCTTACGTTGGTCCGTGCGCGCATGGTTGTTGGCTGCCACATGCAGCAAAGTGTGATGCGCCAACCAGCAGTGTTTGCAGCTGCCCCGCGAGTTGCATTCGCCGGTTGTGTGGGTGAGCGCAAGGCAGTTGACACAATACCCTTGCGCCCGGGATACTGCCAATCGCTGCGGTGGCTTCATGGCCTTAAAGGCCGGGCACGTCCTGAGCGCGTGATACTTGTGGCAGAGCCGACATTGGAGGCAGTTATCCGTCTCTGCCGTTGGGACCAGGGGGCATGCCTTCCGCGATGCCATGATATCTTCAATCTGGAAGTAGAAGCAAAGGCAGAGAAACGAGGAGTACTTGGATACAATATTTAAACGGGAAGTTGACCCTTAATATACAGAAGGAAAATTTGTATAGAACTGTTTATAGTGTTCTTGGAAGGAAGCTCAGTTTGACAAGTGGTCGCGTGATAACTCCATTTTGTGTACGGACTTCCACGACACGTATGTGGTTATCAGGGCCGTGGCGAACGATTTCGATTCGTTCCAATCCCCACTCGGTGGGCGGGAGCGAATCTTCTTTATCACGACGATGTCGCCTGGCTGAGGATCGCGTTGTGGAGTTTTCCACTTGTATCTCTTCTGAAGATCTTGGAGGTAATCTTCTTTCCAGAGGCGACTAAATTGGTCGTGAAGTGCTTTGACTTTCTCTCACCGGTTTAGTAGAGAGAGGTCTTCCGCATTAAGCTCGGGAATGGCCAATAGCGGTGCACCTCGAAGGAAGTGACCCGGAGTAAATGCTGTCATATCAGTTGGGTCTTAAGAAAGTGCGGATAGAGGCCTCGAGTTGAGGACTGCTTCAATTCGCACCAGAAGCGTCGTGAATTCTTCGAAAGTAAACTTGTGGGTTCCAGCGGTTTTCTTTAAATGGATTTTAAAGATTTTCTCTGCAGATTCCCACAAGCCACCCATGTGGGGGGCGCTGGGTGGTATATATTGCCAGTTGATGCCTTGAGGGGCATATTTTTTGACAATGTCTGCGGAACATTCGTTAAGGAATTTAACGAAGTCACGTTCTGTTGCGCGCTGGGCGCCAATGAACGTTTTTCCATTGTCGGTCATCATTTTTGAGGGGAAGCCTCGTCTGCCAACGAAGCGGCGGTGTTTTTTGCTTGTAAAGCGTGCACCCTTTGCATTGAAAAATGCATTTTTTAATTAGAAGTTTTAGCTTTAGTACGTAGTACTCTTGCCTTACCATTTGGAGCATTAATCGTTTTTCTGCGTGAAGAAGCAGCGAGTGTAAAAACTCCAAATATAGCTGGCAGAACCTCGATTCGGTAGGGAGAATTATTGGGTGCCTATCATTATAGCTCAATGTGGAATGTGCTAATCGGCCATTAACCCTTAGAAGTCCGTCTTTGTCCAACGAAGGATTGAGAACAATAAGAGGACTTTTTTTGTTAAGTGGCTTTTTATCTTGCAAAGCGCTTTTTTCGCTCGGAAAATGGCGTGATTGCGCTGCGTTGATAAGACGAATTTTTGCAAATTGAAATTCGTTATGTGTCAGATACGGATAAGTGATTGTAGCTAACCCCTTTGATTTGTTGCGGGCATAGCTCACGAAGTGGAACATGTACGCAGTCACGCGGAGTGCTCGAGAGAAAGAAGAAAAGCGATCAAGAAGATCGACCTCTTCTTCGAGCGCGTGATATACCTCCACCTTGCGCTTTTCTGGTGGAGATGCACTGCATGCGTTTGACCTTGGCCATGCATCCATGTGGCAAAAGAGCCATTTTGGTCCGTGCCACCAGAGTGGGGAATTTGCCAAGTTCTGCGGTTTGCAACCACGGGTGCCGAGGTCGGCTGGATTGTCTTGGCTGGCCACATGGCGCCATGTACCGGTTGAAAGATATTCCCGGATTTGGGAGGTACGATTGGATACATACGTCTTCCATGTACATGGTGGCTTTTCAAGCCAAGCTAGCAGAATCTCTGAATCTGACCATAAGAATGAATGCACGATTCAAATTTGAGCTGTTTTCGAACATTTGCGACCAGTTTTGCTAGTAAGACTGCACCCCACAGCTCCTGGCGTGGCAAGCTTACCGTCTTCAATGGTGCGACTTTGCTTTTTGCAACCAAGAGAGTGGAATATTTTTGGTTGCTAGCATCTACGCGGATGTAAATCGCAGCGCAATATGCTTTTTCCGAGGTATCGCAAAACCCGTGGATTTGGGTATCTTTCCCCGGAGTGACATTAAGCCATCGAGGGATTTCGATGTAGCAGACGGCTAACTCTATGGGTTTGGCACATTCGTCCTAATCAACGCCATCCAGCCAAAGTTCTTGAAGCAGAATCTTTGCTTGAATCATCACTGGCGACAGCCATCCTGCCGGGTCAAAAAGTTTTGCGACAGAGGATAAGATTTGTCGCTTTGTGACGGTATTCGATGTCGATGCAGGCAGAATGGTGTAGGAACACTTATCGGTGAGTGCGTTCCATTGTATACCAAGAGTTTTGGTTTGTGGAAGCGCTCTCAAATTTCAAAAAGTTGAAGTCGAGAAGATCCTCCTTTGGAAATTTTTCTAAAATGGCAGGATGATTGGCCGTTAGTTTCTTAAGTATGAAACCAGCTGACTTCAGCGCTTTGATCACTTGAACGAGTGATTCAGAGGCGTTGTCAATATCATGACTTCCGGATAGGATGTCATCCACATACGTTTCGGTTTTAAGTATTGTGGCAACCAAGGGAAATGTCGCTATCGTATCATCTGCTAATTGATTCAGGGTACGGATAGCGAGGTATGGTGCAAAATTAATGCCGAACGTTGCGGTTTTAAGATTATAATCGGTGACAGGAGAGTCAGCCGACGTGCGAAACAAGATTCGCTGAAAATCTTTATCGTCCTCGTGGATGAGTATTTGACGATACATTTTTTCAATGTCGCCATTGAACACGAATCTGTGCATTCGCCAATGCAGAATGAGCAGCATGAGATCTGGCTGGAGTGTGGGACCCGTGTGCAACACGTTATTCAGGGATTTTTCTGACCCAGATGCTTTTGGTTTGGTGGTTACCTTATCTGGTTTGACGACCGCATGATGTGACAAGTAGAAGGAGAAGTATTAGACACTAGAAATTATCTCGCATGGCTTCGTGTGCTCCATATGACCGAGGTCGAGATATTCTTGCAACACGTTATTGTACATTGTGCCTAGGTCTCCTTTTTTTTGAAGCGATCGCTCAATACTAAAAAACTGCTGAAGTGCACCACCGAGAGTGGCCCAGAGACACAGCTTTTTTGGAAATTCTTCCTTGAATGGAAGTCGCACAATGTATCGACCGTTTGGGGCACGAGTCGTTGTTGTTGCATATATGTATATGCTCGCATGCCTGATCTTCAGGGGAAATTGTAGCCGGTCGAGTGGTCGGTGTGTGCAGACGTGCTTTTAATTCGCTATGTTATTTTATTATCTTTTCTTTCGTAATGGAGAACTTTTTTCGGAAAATGTACTAAAGCCTTTTCAAGATCTGATGCTAATCTGCTGCCGTGTAATGGGTTTTGTAAAAAAACTTTTCATCGTGCTTGCTGCAAAGACGTTTCTGAATATGATTTCAATTTGGTCAAAACTAAACGTAATCTATTATATCTTTGTGATGAGTGTGTTATCATGCCAGAGAAAATCGTTAAGGCTCTGGATGCAGTTCTGGTAACCCAAAAGCTTAGTATTGATCTTATTTCAAACACTTGTGATGCTAAATTCAAAGATTTATTGAAACAATTTGATGCAATAAAAGATGTAATAATCTCCTTGCATTCGGCCAACAACTCGAGTGCAAATAACCTTAACGCTGTGAATGCTGATATGATGGCTGCGGAATTCAATGCCAGAAAAACTGCTGCTAATATTTCTTACAACAATAACTACTATTGTGCCTCGCCTGGTTATTTTTGAGCTTTCCGCTGTCCCTCATGCATTTAATTCGCCACGGGCACAGTTTGTCAGTAACGTTAACGGTATCTCTCCCGCTTATTTGGATTCTGCTGTGACAATCGCTACAGCTGTCAATACACTTGTAACTAACAATAGCACATACACCTCTGTTACTGCGCCTACACCGCTGTCATCCGTTGCTCTTCAATCTACACCTGCTGTCTCTCTTAGCACTGCTTCTACTAGACCATCTTGCTCGTCGTTCGCTGATGCTGTTTTGTTGTCTAATACTAATACTAATATTAATACTAATACTAGTTCGCATGGCTCTAATACTGTGCGTCAAGTTGGTGGCCTCATGGATACAAATACTGTCGCAGTTTGCACTGTCAATTTACCTTCTGTTACCACTACCGCCACGAAGCCATCAACCCCGTGCACTGCTAATGCTGTTGTTCCTGCTAATACATCTTTAAGCTTAGTATCCAGCTCTTAAGAAAAGCAAAAACTCCATATAAAATGACGTACAAAAAATGGCTAAGAAATTTTCTTGAGTCAAATTTCCTTAAGGCAGTACGCAGTTCTTCAGAAATTTAGTACGCTTTCTACTACGGTTTTCTAAAGTTTTTTGTGAAAAAAGAGCACAAGGAAACCCAGGTTTTCAACAGAAATATATGCCCGTTCCATTATTTCTTGAGGAAAGAGTGAGGCAACAGGCTGTGCGTTATCAAAAATGTCAAAATTCCTTGGACACACACGCGAAATAATGGCAATTTTTTCTTGACCGTTTTCTTAAGAGCTGGATACTAAGCTTTACCCGATATGAGCTACGCTGCTGCTGCCGCTGCTGGCACTAATTCCGTGCAATCGAATGGAAATCGCTCTGTTAGGTCTCCTGCCGGTGCTATTGCGGAAATCAACACTGATGATTCTTATAATTCTGCTGCTGTTAAATCTTCATCTGTCAGGCCGACTGCTGTTAGTACAATGCCAACCACAAGTGGTACGAATGTTACACATGGCAACATACATGAACGAGGTGCTGATAAATCTGTTGATGCTATTGCGGCCGCTAATGATGATAGTGGCGACTCTGCTGCTGCCCGAAATTTAAATAGGCCCAAACGCATAAACATTGTTCATGTGCGTAATAATAATACAGATCTCGGGGTGGTCATTAAGAAGAAATGGTTGCACATTTCCTCCTTTAAACCGTCTGTATCTGAGGAAAACCTTATTGCGTATGTATCTAAACATGCAAAGATCGATAGTACACACCTTACGTGATACAAATTAGTAAAGAAAGGAACTCCACTTGAGAGTCTTCGGAGCATGAACTTTAAGATTGGTGTGATATCTTCCCTCTACAACAACATCGNAAAGGAACTCCACCTGAGAGTCTTCGGAGCGTGAACTTTAAGATTGGTGTGATATCCTTCCTCTACAACAACATCTTAAATCCAAATGTGTGGCCGTCTGATATCATTGTGCGGCCCTTTCGATTTTTTCAACCAGAAGCTAACCAAGGAAGTTCCAAATAGTGTTATACAGTCTAATGCCGAATATACATGCAAAAATCTGAATATATACTTCCAGAATATGGGTGGAATGCATAGTGTATGTAATACTCCTATATTGGCAGTAAGAGCTAGTACCGTCCGAAAACACTACAGTACAGATATATCAATAAACACGTACGAAAGAAAAGGAACACATACGTTTATAAATAAACATGTACACAACTCATATACAAAAACAGAACTGAAGTACACAATACATTGACAAAAACAGTACTAGACTGTCTCGCTCTGATTTCGGAATGCTTACACTTTGAGAAGTTAGCTTACTGCCAATATAGAAGTATTACATATATGGTGGAATGCGCACAAAAGTATTTCTTTGTTCTTCACGTATGGATTATGGCATATATATCTTTGTGGAAACTTGGCTTAATAGTAATTTCTTCAGTGAAGAATACTTTGATCCCAACATTTTCCAGACTTATAGGAAAGACCGTGATGCTGAGAAAACTGGCCACTTCAAAGGGGGTGGTGTACTAATTGCTTTAAGGCGTAGTTTAAGGTCGTCATTTTTTGAATTGCTTAACCACGATACTTTAATTGACCAATTATGTGTGCGCGTTGTTGGCTCGTTCGGCTCTTTGTTTATCTGTGTATCATATGTCCCCCCTAACAGTTCAGATGAGTTATATAACTATCACATAGAGAATATCACACACATCTATGAAAGTAATGGAAATTGTAATCTTTGTATTCTTGGCGACTTCAATCTCCCTGGCATTAACTGGACATGCTTTCAAAACTCGGGGCGCCTTACCCCAACCAACGTTACTCGTTCGCATGAAATAAACTTTATTGATAGTCTTTTTAGCCTTAATCTTACGCAAATTAATTGCATATTCAATAAGTTATCTAAATTATTAGATCTAGTGTTTGTAGACGAAAATTTGATATCTAATCTCTCTGAATGTAAGACTCCGATCTGTTATTCTGATATGCATCATAATCCGCTTATTGTTTCTTTAGAGTTTTTTGATAGGCTCCACTTAATACAAAATAATAGGATTTCCTACAATTTTCGGGATGCAAATTATGACGTCATAAACCTGGCTATAAATAACGTAAATTGGTGTGATATCTTCGATTCAAAAGATGTTAATGCCTCTTATGAAACCTTTCTTTGCATTTTGTCTGAAGTCTTCTCTGAGCAACTGGCTGCTTTACCCTCCAAGGCTCATAAATTACCCTGGTACTCTGTCACTCTAAAAAATCTGAAAAATAAGAGAAATAAATGCTACAAGCGCCATATGGCAAATATTCACAATACTTATCTCAAAGAGCAATACCTTAACTATGCGAAACAGTTTAATGTTCTTGATAAATTTCTTTATAACCAGTACATTAGGAGACTTGAGTCTGAACTTAAGGACAGNACACTTTGAGAAGTTAGCTTACTGCCAATATAGAAGTATTACATATATGGTGGAATGCGCACAAAAGTATTTCTTTGTTCTTCACGTATGGATTATGGNGACAGCCCAAAAGCTTTTTGGAATTTCGTACGCTCTAAGCGGGGTAGTTCTAATATTCTGACTTGCATGTGCTTTAACGGTCAATCCTCGAAATCTCTGCCAGATACTGTGGAACTTTTTGCAATATTTTTCAGCTCGAATTTCGCCTGTGAGAGTGATTCTATAAATCTACCACGAAATTTCTGGCCGACCCAACGCCTAGATCTTGGCTCGTTGATTGTCTCGACATCTGACATTACTCACGCCATGTCTACCCTAGCTCCGACATTGAAATGTGATTCTGATGGCTTTTGTGCCCACTTCGTTAAACGATGTAGTCTGTCATTATGTATTCCTTTATGTCATATATTCAACCTATCTCTTTCGACTGAATTATTTATTAACAGATGGAAAATTGCTTTTATAACCCCAGTCTTTAAATCTGGAAATAGAAACGATATCACAAATTATAGGCCTATTTCGAAACTGTCTGTCTGCTCAAAGCTATTCGAAAAAGTGATACATTTTAAACTCTCTTTTCTTGCCAAAAGAATGATTGAGCCCCACCAACATGGTTTTGTAGCTGGTCGTTCAACGGTCACTAATTTAGCTTCTTTTTCAGAATTTTGTGTTTCTTCATTCAAAGATGGCTCGCAGGTAGACACCATTTATACGGACTTTTCTTAAGCCTTCGATAAGGTACCACACCTATTATTGCTACACAAGTTGGAGTGCATTGGTGTTCACTCTAATTTCCTAGCTTGGCTAAAGTCTTACCTTACAAATAGGACTCTGTCTGTTCATATCGATGACTGTAAATCTAATTCCTTTGTTGTAACATCAGGTGTACCCCAGGGTAGCATTCTTGGCCCCCTATTGTTTGTCCTGTTTATAAACGATATTAGCTCCTGTTTCAAACACGCCAGTTTTTTATTGTATGCCGATGATTTAAAACTCTTTCGTAGAATAGCCTCCTCATCTGACGTTCTCTTTCTTCAGGTAGATTTAGATCGTATTTTAAATTGGTGTGAATATAATAAACTGTCTTTGAATGTAAAAATGTGCTTTAAGATGACCTTATCTAAATCTCAAAATACCCTAACTTCAAATTACTTCCTCGTAAACCATCAGCTTACTTCTGTTAGTGAATTTGTTGATCTTGGTGTTGTGTTTGACTCGAATTTTTTCATAAATCATGTTTGTCATTTACTCCCAAAAGTTTATAGTAATTTAGCAATTATTCGTAGATATGCCAAGGATTTTAGAGACCCTTACACTTGGAAAGCATTATTTAATTCCTTAGTACGATCTAAACTTGAGTATGCCTCTATTATATGGAGCCCTATTAATAATTGTCACGCCTCTAGGATTGAGCGAGTTCAAAAGGTGTTTATTCGATTTGCCCTCGCTTCTCTTAACTTATCAGATCCGATTCCCTCATAATACTCCCGGTGTAAACTAATAAATTTGCTACCATTGGAAAATAGAAGGCGTATCCAATTACTCTTATTCGTCTTCGATCTTATCTCTGGCTCCATTGACTGCCCATCTCTTCTTGTGCAGGTTACCTTTAATGTGCCTCTCAGAACTCTTCGCTCTCACATCTCCTTTTACGTTCCTGCTGTTAAGACCAACTACCCATCTTTTGCGCCTATTTTTCGAGGCCTTGTGGAATTTAACAATATCTCAAAGAGCGTAGATATCGACTTTTCGTTTCCAAGAAGTCTTTTTAAATCATCTCTTGAAACATATTTTCGTAATTGTACATATACTAGTCACCGTTAATATTTTTAAGCCTACTTCTAGTCTTTAAGATTGTAAATCATCGACTGAATAAAGATTAAAATAAAAAATAAATTCGTGGAGGTTGTGGAATCTCCTCCTCTTCCCAAAACTTTCTAAGCTGAGAGCTGAGAGTTGTATTCGAGCACTCCTCTACTTGTGTCGAGAATGACACCGTATTTTTGGTTATTCGNATATATGCTCACATGCCTGATCTTCAGGGGAAATTTGTGGAGGTTGTGGAATCTCCTCCTCTTCCCAAAACTTTCTAAGCTGAGAGCTGAGAGTTGTATTCGAGCACTCCTCTACTTGTGTCGAGAATGACACCGTATTTTTGGTTATTCGACCACTGAGAATCCAGCCAAATATTGTTATTTTCGCAAGTATAGTGTCGCAAATCTTTTGTATACCTTCCAGCAGGATTTGTGGAAGTATATCGCTGCCGATTACCATATCAGTTTGAGCTAGTATGTGGCAACTTGGGTCAGGAAGTTCAAGGAACTTGAATCGCTGCCAGTTTTCACGGCTAATGGCAAATGTAGGCATGTGCCTCGAGAGCTGAGGGAACACGATAGCCTGTAGGTTTATCCGTTGCATGGTTTTGGGTGCAACCAATGTGAGTGGACAAAGCTTTGAGGAGCTTTGTACTACGTGTCCACCCATGCCGGAAATTTCGAACTTGGAATGTTCGAATGGTAGTTTCAACCGTTTCTGAGCTTTTGACGAAATGAAAGTTCTCTGTGAGCCTTGATCAATCAAGGCTCTAAGTTGAAACTAGGGATGTTACGATACAAGTAAATACAAGTAGGTACTCGATACTTTCATCTTGAAACCAAGTACTTTTGGCATCGATACTTTTACCAAATACAATAAGTAGGTATCGGATAAAAGTACTCATACATAAACTCCCATCGCTTGTAAAGCAAAAGTACGAATGCCAAAATATAAGGTAGAGCAATAAGTGAGAGCACAATATTCGATCAACTCAAAGCCATTTGAGCAACAGAGCAAACAAAATTTACCGTTGCTATTGTGGTTTGCTATACCTCATTTCATTTGAATTTCATTATCTTGGTGGCGTTGCTTCAACTGAAAGTTAAGCTTGTAGAAACAGTCCGCAGAAAAACTAATTTAGTACGTATTAACCAAAGTATTTTACATACAACATATTTGTGAAATGGCGCCATCCTCCGAAGTGTGGAGATATTTCACAAAATCTAACTCCTCCGAAGCTTCATGTAAAATGTGCCCAAAGAAGGTCAGATTTTGTGGAAACACATCAAACTTACACAAGCACATGAAAGTGCATGAAATAAATACATCAAAGAATAAGTAAGTAGTTAAATACACTTTAGCTCATCTAATGTTTTTCACTGATTTGGCTTGATATACCTTTTTTTAGCGTTGAGTAAGG
This sequence comes from Rhagoletis zephyria, assembly GCF_001687245.7. Taxonomy (NCBI): domain Eukaryota; kingdom Metazoa; phylum Arthropoda; class Insecta; order Diptera; family Tephritidae; genus Rhagoletis; species Rhagoletis zephyria. The sequence goes on along the minus strand of NW_016157320.1, from coordinate 338,447 downwards.
TAATGGAAATCCAAAACCAAAATGCAGCGAAATAAAAAACATGTTTCAAAATATAAATTCTTACAAAGGTAAATGTAAAACGGTGGGACTTTTATCACACAATACGGGCAAGGGGTTTGGTCCAATTGGATTTAAAACTCATATATGTACATACTATATGAAGAACAATCACGAAAAACCGTAATCGTCTATTGGGGAAGCACTTAGAAAAACTTTTATTTCTTGGAAATATTCCAGAAGCTGAATTTTTTAATTAAATACCTTTACATATTTAATATGTATGTATTATTAAAAAAGAATTGACTTTAAACGAGAATAGTAGCAAGGTATTTTCTTCAAATATGTTTTCAAAACATTGCAGTATATGTATTCACTTGGTACATGAAAAATACCAGAAAGCCTTAATAAACAAATCTTTAATACAAATGTATTTGTCTTTTTATTATTTGTTTGCTTGACGATTGTTAAATCGTTTGGATAGAGAGACATCATTTTGGACATGTTTTAATTGGATCTTCACGGTCAACCTAAAATTTTTGAGTAAAAGTAGCAAGCTAGCTGGCGGAAAATGAGTAAATAAAAGTACATACTCGATACTTTTTGGTTGGTATCGGCTTGGTATCGATGCCTTTTCAGAAAAATACTTCCAAGTATAAGTATCGATACTAAAGGTTATTTTCACATCCCTAGTTGAAACAATTCCCCTTCGTGTTCAACCGCGACCATGGCAGTTGGAGGGAGAATTTTGCTATCATTGTCGGTGTGCAATGATTGTATTTGTGCTTATTTGGAACAGCTCGGTTGCTCGCTGGAATTGTAGCTTGACTGCGCTTGTAGAGCGGGAGGTGTCAACTGGGCAGTAGTGTGTTGTGCGGCGGTTTCATTCGCTCGCGCACTGGAGTGTCGAGATTGTGGTTTGGGATTCATGTGCAGCAGGGAGTGATGCCATTGTTGGCACTGTGTACATGACCACTTGCTCGGACACTCATTAGTGCTATGGGTATTACCAAGGCAGTTTTTGCANGAGCGGGAGGTGTCGACTGGGCAGTAGTGTGTTGTGCGGCGGTTTCATTCGCTCGCGCACTGGAGTGTCGAGATTGTGGTTTGGGATTCATGTGCAGCAGGGAGTGATGCCATTGTTGGCACNTGACTGCGCTTGTCGAGCGGGAGGTGTCGACTGGGCAGTAGTGTGTTGTGCGGCGGTTTCATTCGCTCGCGCACTGGAGTGTCGAGATTGTGGTTTGGGATTCATGTGCAGCAGGGAGTGATGCCGTTGTTGGCAATGTGTACATGACCACTTGCTCGGACACTCATTAGTGCTATGGGTATTACCAAGGCAGTTTTTGCACAGCTTGGTTTGGTTTGCGAGTTGTACTCGGTTTGGTACTGAAATTCGCTTAAATTGTGGGCAGACTCTAATGGGATGAGGGGACTTGCAGTAAGAGCAAGTTGTTCCCTCTTAGGTTCTGCCACAAAGGTTTGAGTCCTGTTAAAGGACCTGTTTTGCGCAGCATTTTGATGAGTGCCTGGTTTTTTTATTTTGGCTTGGATCAAGCCGGTTATGTCTTTCGACTACTTCGTATCTTGAAGTAAGAAAATCGTCCATTTGTGACCATGAGGGTAAATCTCTTCGAGAAGAGAGAGATTGTTCCCAAAGTGACAGTGTGGTTTCGGGCAATTTGGATGAGCATATGTACACCAATATGGGATCCCAACTGTCTGTCTGGACGTCTTGGGAATTAAGAACTGACAGACAGTTGTTAATTGATGTTTGCAGCCTTTAAAGTTGCTCGCTATTCTCGGATTGAATAGCCGGCAAGGTCATCAAAATTTTAATTTGGTTGTCAACCAGGATACGTTTGTTTTCGTATCGTGGCCGTAAAGCTTCGCAGGCCAGCTCGAAGTTATCATCGCTGAGCGGGTATTGCTTGACGATGGAGCCGGCTTTTCCTTGGGTTTTGTATCGGAGGTGATACAATTTATGAGCACGGGAGAGCTTCGGGTGGTTGATGTACACCGCTGTGAACATGTCACGAAAAGCGGGCCATTAAATTTCCGAGAAAATTAAAAATTTGCCTACTTACTACTTTCCTTGATTTATGTAAATGTGACTGTATGTATGTATAGATGATTGTTTTTGCTCCTTTTTGCTTGGGAGCTTCTTGTGTCTGGTGTTGTTGTTGATGCTGATGTAGCTCATCCCTCGACAAATATAGCGTGTAGTTAGTCCAAAAATAAATGTTTATTTATTTTTTTTCGGAAAAATGTATGTAATGTTAATTAAAAAAATTTAATTTTTCACAGTTCTTGTGGTTTAATTTTGGTCTACATACATATGTATGTTTATGTGCACTTTTAATACTTGCACTTGTTTGCACTTTGGTTTATTGTTTTATTTTTATTTTTTAAAGTTTTTATTTTCCACAGTAATTGTTTTCTTGTTTGTATGTATACACATATACAATTTTTTTGCGTATGTGTATTTTTATGTTAATTATTTAAAATTCAAAAATTTATAATTTTTGCCTTTTTTGTTTTTGTCTAATACGTGCACTTTCACACTTTTGTTTATAGTTTGCGTCGTTTGAACGAACGGGCGAGTGGGATTTATTATGTTAACTTTTTAAGTTTATTAATTTTTATTTTTTGGATCTAGGCCAGGGTTGGCTGCGAAGGACCATGAATAATTCGCTGGTACCTCTTCGCACTCACCTTGCACACACACAGTTTCTTTCCGCTTTAAGGAAAGACTTTGTTTTTCAAATTTAAAAGTTACAAACTTCCGCTCAGTTTATTCAGAGTTTTTAGTAGTTGAATAATTTAAGTTTATGTGTTCACGTATACAAATTAAAAAGTGAAACATTTAAAAAGATTTCCAAAATACTAATTTTAAGGGGGCGCGTGCGCGTAAACCGGCGTTATTAGCTGAACTGTCTTCTGCTGATTTCGCACGACGATGGGGAGGCGGCCGTGCGCGCTCGGTAATCATATTTTCGGAGGTGACGTCGGTCAACTGCCAAACTGCTGCGGCCAAGGATTGCGCGCACGGCCGTCGTATTGCGCTTTAAGCGGCGGCTTAAACAAAAGTTGTAGAGCAACTGGAAATGTAGTATGTTCACAATAGGGTTAATAAGGTTTTCTTTTCATTATTATTATTATTTTTATTTTTTTATGTGAGTTGAAATATCTACACTGCAAAAAGTTAGCTCACAAGGCAGCTTCGAGAATTAGAGAAAGATGGATTTCATGAATGCTATATGCACCTTGTATGCAACCCATTACAACGTAAACATTGCTGCACGGTGGTAAGGTTTTAAAATGGGTTGCGAATTAAATTATTTGCTTTCTTATATCTTTCTTGGAATTCTTTCCTGCCAGTTTCCTTATCTTCTAGGTGGTAAATATTGTTACCTTTTTTGCCGATAACTTTGCTCTTTAAGAACTTTGGTGCGAATTTATAACAAAATTTCTTGGATGCATCGCTTTGTACAAAATTTCGACGGTAAACTTCGTCACCAATATTAAATGTTGTTTCTGAGCTGCGCAAGTTATATCTTTAGCCGAAGATTCAAATGCTTTAGTTATGTTATTGGCGATGGTATCTCTTATGAGCTTAAACTTGTCGTTTGTGTCTCACATTTCGCTTTCAAATGAACCTAACTTTCTAATTAATTGGTAGTCTTTAGCATTGATTACCATTTCGTCGTCTCAGAAAACGGATGTCGAATGTTACAAAACACGGTTTTGAGAAAATTGACTTTGAAGTTTAAGGTCGAATTAATCCGAAACTGTACGGTAGATTTTTGTAACTTTTGAAGGAGACGTAGTTGGTGTTATTAGTTTTGATTTCCCATATTTTTACATTTAATATCTCTTAACGTTAATGAGAAAATTTACTTTTCATTCCGTATACATTTGTCGTAAGTAGCGTTTACTCACCACTTTGTTTTGTCCACAGAACATACGACAATAGTAAAGTATCTATTTCAACGACGATGGTATAATTTGATGAAAAAAACAGACATATTTATTAAATAATGATTACTTATTAGAAAAAACATAACAAAAACATAATCATGTATTTAATAAAAAAAATCTGTACATCTCTTATGCTGTAAATATGTTACGAACATACGTTTTCTTTATATAAAAACAAAAAACAATACTTAAATTCAGTCTTTTGTACATTTTTATCTCTTTCATTTCATTGGAGACTCAGTGCAAGCTAAAATTTAAAAATTTAAAATTTTAAAATTAGTTACTTAGTTTAATTTTCAATTTTAATTGTATCGTTATAGTAGAGGACCATCCAATTGTCGTAAGTTCAAAGTTTTGCGATACATACGACAAATGTTTTATGATTAAAAAAGGATTACATTTGTATGGGAATTTGTCGTATGTGCCACATACGACAAACGTTTTATGATTAAAAAAAAGGTACGTTTGTATGGGAATTTGTCGTATGTGACGCATTTTCAGCACATACAACAAAAGGCATACCCAATCATTAATATTATGTAACATACGACAAAATGCGCACGAAATATCTCAAAAACTAATGGAGATATAAAAAAATGGATTGCAGAAATCGAAAGAGCATGTCCAACTTAGTAAATCTGCATCAAAATCCCAAAATCGTGATTTTGCACATTCGTCATCCGTTTTCTGAGGCGACGATTTGTTGGCCGAAAAGCGAGTATTATGGACTAAAGCCAATTGTCTGATGATAGGAACTACGTACATATTCAGCTGTTTCGGGTATATAGCGGTCCCAATTCGTTTGTTCTTTGGAAACATAAGTACGGATTGCTGCTATTATTGAACGATTGACTCTTTCGCTAGCATTGGCTTGAGGACTATAGATTGCTGTGTAGACGTGCTTGATATTTCTTTCCTGCAAAAGGTTGCTAAATTGTGTACATTTAAACTGCTTTCCATTGTCGTTAATAATCACCTCGGACGTTCCAAATACTGTAAACACTTGCTCTCGGAGATATTTTATAATCACGGCGGAAGACAATCTTTTTAATGGAAACAGAAATGGAAACTTAGTCATGTGGTCAACAATGATTAACATGCCAATATTTCCTTCTTTTGATCTAGGGTATGGGCCTTATAGATCAATATATAACTGCTCAAATGGCCTTTGAACTTGGAACTTATTTGACATCGGAGGTCGAAGAACAATATTCAGAGCGTTAGTTTGCTGGCAAACATCACAGCTTGAAGTAAATCTTTTGACATCAACGGTGATTTCTGGCCAATATAAGTTCAACCGTAATCGTTCCAAAGTATTGGCTATGCCTCCATGGCATTTGTTTGCTGGATTTTGGGCATTTTCAATGGCTTAGGTTGCTAATCCTTTTGGTAACCATAACTTCCAGTTGTATCTTTCTCGTTCCACATTACCGTCCGGTTGTTCGGTTCGTCTATATATCTTGTTGCCGTCGATTTTCAAGTCAGCCAGACGAGACTGATTTTCTTGAATATAGCTGCGTAACTTTTGATACTCGTCAGATTCAAATTCGGGGGATTCCAAGTCAATGATTGGATGAAACTTTAACTCGGATACATCCTCAAAGTTCTGTCTAGAGAGACAATCGGGCACCACATTTTGCGTTCCTCTACGATGGAGAATTTCGAACTTGTACCCTTGTAATTTTAAGGACCATTTCGCTAATCTACCACTGAGGTCTGGCTGACGCATGTGCCATTTCAAACTAGCGTGATCGGTAATCACGGTAAATTCTTGCCCCTCTGCGTACACACAGAAATTTTCGTTTTCCAATTTGTATGGAACGTTTTTCCCAGGTTTTGCACCTACAATATTTATTTAAATTTTGAGAACGAAAATTTTCAATTCAATTTCCAAAATACATGTTTTTGTTTTTGATACGAACATTTTCAAATCGTTTTTAAAAACGATTGTTGGATAATTGAATATCCGCATGTTGAAATTAAATCCTAAAATGTTTTTTCTTCATTTTAAAAATATGCGTTTTCAAATATGATATTCAAATTTTATTTTTATTAAATCACAACAAGTCGTTTGGTACACACATTGTAAAAAATATATTGATACTAGCACCCGACGTCGTTCGGGGTAAACAAATCAAAATATAAAACAGTAATACAAATATTCAGTTTAGCATAATTTAAAGGAGACAAACTATTTTCTTTGTTTACATTAAGCCATCCTTAGGAGCCATACTTTGGGCTTTATCGTGCTATAACTAATATATATTGATCATCACTTGTACTACAAATTTTGTTCCATTATTAATATTAGATACATTAAGGTAACTATAAAATTTCTAAATTAAAATTATTCTACTACGGTACACTCCGTTTAGCTGCCTATTCGATTAGCTGTATTATTTAGCTACACTTTTCTAGTATAATGCTTAATTCGGAAGGAGTTTTATTCATTATGAACGAACCTTTTTCGTTTAACAGCATCGCGAGATTAAAAAACGATTTAATCTTTCCATTTCAAAATAATCTAAAGATGGTGAAGTTTCACAAAAAAAAAAACACACACAGTTTTAAATATCCGAGTTATCTAATAGATAAATATATATATGTATATCCCCCTTTTACAAACTCATTTATACATACTTTACTCTGAACACCTCTCATAGATACCTATGTATATACCAAATTTCAAGTTCATGTGACTTATGGTTCCCAATTTATGGCTGATTAAAAATTCCACGCCTACGGGATGTGCCACGCCCCCTTTTATAAACTCATTCATATATACCTTACTATAAGCTCCTACCATAGATATGTCTACATACCAAATTTAAATTTCATGTGACTTATGGTTTTGAAGTTATAGCTGATAAAAATTTTCACGCCTATATTTATCTTTTTATAAGCACCTACCATAGCTACACCTGCATACCGAATTTCAGGTTCGTGCGACTTATGGTTCCGAGGTTATACCTGATAAAAAATTCCACGCCTATGGAATGTGCCACGCCCCTTTTACAAACTCGTTTATATATACCCTCCTATAAACACCTACCATTGATATGTCTGCATACCAAATTTCAAGTCCGTGGAACTTATGGTTCCGAAGTTATAGCTGATAAAAATTTCCACGCCTATGGAATGTGCCACGCCCCTTTTACAAACTCGTTTATATATACCCTCCTATAAACACCTACCATTGATATGTCTGCATACCAAATTTCAAGTCCGTGGAACTTATGGTTCCGAAGTTATAGCTGATAAAAATTTCCACGCCTATAGGATGCGCCACGCCCCCTTTTACAAACTCATTTATATAGACCCTCATATATGCACCTACTATTGATATGTCTTCATACCAAATTTCAAGTTCATGGGGCTTATGGATCCGAAGCTATAGCTGATAAAATATTCCACGCCTATGGGATGTGCCACGCCCCCTATTAGAAACTCGTTTATATATACCCTCGTATAAGCACCTACCATTGATATGTCTGCATACCAAATTTAAAGTTCGTGGAACTTATGGTTCCGAAGTTATAGCTGATAAAGGATTCCACGCGTATAGGATACGCCACGCCCCCTTTTACAAACTCATTTATATAGACCCTCATATAAGCACCTACTATTGATATGTCTTCATGCCAAATTTTAAGTTCATGGGGCTTATGGTTCCGAAGTTATAGCTGATAAAGGATTCCACGCGTATAGGATACGCCACGCCCCCTTTTACAAACTCATTTATATAGACCCTCATATAAGCACCTACTATTGATATGTCTTCATGCCAAATTTTAAGTTCATGGGGCTTATGGTTCCGAAGTTATAGCTGATAAAATATTCCACGCCTATGGTATGTACCACGCCCCCTTTTACAAACTCATTTATATAGACCCTCATATAAGCACCTACTATTGATATGTCTTCATGCCAAATTTTAAGTTCATGGGGCTTATGGTTCCGAAGTTATAGCTGATAAAATATTCCACGCCTATGGTATGTACCACGCCCCCTTTTACAAACTCGTTTATATATACCCTCGTATAAGCACCTACCATTGATATGTCTGCATACCAAATTTCAAGTTCGTGTGACTTATGGTTCCGAAGTTATAGCTGATAAAAAATTCCACGCCTATGGGATGTGCCACGCCCCCTTTTACAAATTCGTTTATATATACCCTCCTGTAAGCACCTACCCTTCTACAAACTCATTTATATAGACNGCACCTAACATTGACATGTTTGCATACCAAATTTCAAGTTCGTGTGACTTTTGGTTCCGTAGATATAGCTGATAAAAATTTCCACGCCTATGGGATGTGCCACGCCCCCTTTTACAAACTCGTTTATATTTACCCTCCTATGAGCACCTACCATTGACATGTTTGCATACCAAATTTCAAGTTCATGGGGCTTATGGTTCCGAAGTTATAGCTGATAAAAAATTCCGCGCCTATGGGATGTGCCACGCCCCCTTTTACAAACTCGTTTATATTTACCCTCCTATGAGCACCTACCATTGACATGTTTGCATACCAAATTTCAAGTTCGTGCGACTTAACGTTCCGTAGATATAGCTGATAAAAATTTCCACGCCTATGGAATGTGCCACGCCCCCCTTCCACAAACTCATTTATAAATACCCTCTTATAAGCACCTACCATGGATATGTCTGCATACCAGATTTTAAGTTCGTGTGACTTATGATTCGGAAGTTATAGCTGATAAAAAATTCCACGCCTTTGGGATGTGCCACACCCCTTTTACAAACTCGTTTATATATACCCTCCTATAAGCGCCTAC
>NW_016157320.1:307906-329436 GCF_001687245.7 Rhagoletis zephyria | reverse complement strand
CCCCTTTTACAAACTCGTTTATATATACCCTCCTATAAACATCTACCATTGGTATGTCTGCATATCAAATTTCAAGTTCGTGTCACTTATGGTTCCGAAGTTATAGCTGATAAAAAACCCCGCGCCTATGGGATGTGCCACGCCCCCTTTTACAAACTCGTTTATATATACCCTCCTATAAGCACCTAACATTGACATGTTTGCATACCAAATTTCAAGTTCGTGTGACTTTTGGTTCCGTAGATATAGCTGATAAAAATTTCCACGCCTATGGGATGTGCCACGCCCCCTTTTACAAATTCGTTTATATATACCCTCCTGTAAGCACCTACCCTTCTACAAACTCATTTATATAGACCCTCATATAAGCTCCTACTATTGATATGTCTTCATACCAAATTTCAAGTTCATGGGGCTTATGGTTCCGAAGTTATAGCTGACAAAATATTCCACGCCTATGAGATGTGCCACGCCCCCTTTTACAAACTCGTTTATATTTTCCCGCCTATAAGCATCTACCATTAAAATGTGTGCATACCAAATTTCAAGTTCGTGTGACTTATGGTTCCGAAGTTATAGTTGATGAAAAATTCAACGCCTATAAGATTTGCCACGCCCCCTTTTATATGCTCCTTTGTATATACCCTCCTATAAGCGCCTACCATTAAAATGTCTGCATACCAATTTTCAAGTTCGTGGGACTTATGGTTCCGAAGATATAGCTGATAAAAAATTCCACGCCTATGGGATGTGCCACGCCCCCTTTTACAAACTCCTTTATATATACCCTCCTATAAGCACCTACCATTAAAATGTCTGCATACCAATTTTCAAGTTCGTGGGACTTATGGTTCCGAAGTTATAGCTGATGAAATATTCCACGCCTATGGGATGTGCCACTCCCCCTTCTACAAACCCATTTATATATACCCTACCAATTTTATGTCTGTATTATAAATTACAAGGTCATGTGACTTATGGTTCCGAAGTTATGGCTGATTAAAAATTTCACGCCTATGGGAGGTGCCACGCCCCCTTGTAGGATCCCAATTTTTTTCACCCTGTTATAGGCCCAGGAGTCATGGCAATACTCTGTCAAAACGAGGCACATACATACATACATACTTCCACAAATATATAGTAGAAACATATACTTATAAATAAGTTACAACATTTAATAAATGAAATACAGATGTTTTACATATTACTGTATACATACATACAGATGTTCCTACCTTACTTCCAAGCTGGGCCTGCTAATTTTGCTTCACGTTAGTCAAATCCTGTAATTTAAATAAAAAAAGTTTTAAATTATTATTTAATAACCTATAAGAATTTGGTTTTATAAGTTACTCTTACTAAAGCTTTTTTCGGTCAAAGAAGTCCACCAATGTCCCTTTTATGTAGTGCGGGGTTAGAATGCCAGTATTGTTTATATAAACTCCATCGCCTTTTCTGAAGATTGAAGTAACTCATTTATCTGAACACAATTTTTCCGACATATGATGTAAACATATGAATGTTTTTCCATATAGCTAGGTAACTTTTTAAATCCTAATGGAAAACATTTTAGTTTTATATATTTTTCATGCCCAATTGACTGAAAATAAATTAACGTTTTTATTTTCAAAATGTCTAGTTTTATTTTGCTTGTTGAAAATTGTGTCGCGCTACAACTTGTTGGGACAATATTCTAAAATGTTTCATTTTAGTTTTGAAAATACGCATTTTTGACGCTATTTCTTTAATGTCGTTTGTTTTCCTCAGTAAAAAAGTAAATATAGTATAACGATCGTTTTTGTTTTGCGAATGTTTCGTTTTAAAGTCGTAAGTACAAATACTGTATTTTTTATTTTGTATGAAGCAAAATTATATAAAAAAATTTTATTTTACAATTTCTTTTAAAAACTTGCGTTTTACCTGTATCATTTTCTCTGAGCTGTGTATGCTCGGAATTTCTTTATGGCTAAGATTGCGGCCAAGCACTCGAGGTCCGTAACACTGTAGTTTGATTGAGCTTTGTTTAACTTTTTCGAGAAGTAAGCTATAGGCACTTCTTCACCCTTTTCGTTAACTTGAGCTAACACGGCTCCTACACCTAATTTGCTGGCATCACATTGAATCAGGAATGGCTTTTTGTAATCAGGGTTTGCCAACAATGGGGCACTTGCCAATTTTTTCTTCAACATATCAAAAGCATATTGGGCCTCTTCATTCCATTGGAATTTACCTTTCTTAAGCAAGTTTGTTAGTGGTACAGTTAAAGCAGCGAAATTGTCGACGAATCGTCGGTACCACCCAACCATACCTAAAAAGCGCCTTAGCTGTTTTACCGTCGTAGGTGCTGGGAAATTGAACATCGAAGAAACCTTGTCGGTATCAGTGCAAAGAGTAACGTTTCCTACAACAAAACCTAAATATTTTACCTCACATATACAGAATTTGCTCTTTTTCACATTTATGGTAAGACCAGCTTTTCGAAGTTGGCAGGCCACTTCGGTTAGAACAGACATATGCCTTTCGAAATTGTTAGAAATTATAAGTAAATAATCAAGATAAACGAATACTTCGTCTTTTAAATTGGCTGGTATTACCTGGTCCATAAGTCGACATAAGGCCTGTGGAGCATTGCAAAGTCCAAATGGCATTACACGATATCTATACAAAGGCCTGTTCGGAACTGTGAAACATGTTAAATCATGGAAATTTTCTGCTAACTGGATTTGCCAAAACGCACGACGTAAATCAAGGGAGGAAATGTATTCGGCTTTCGGTAATCGACTTAATATTCCATCGATATGGGGTAAAGGATATGCGTCCTTTACTGTCACGCTGTTGACTTTCCTTGCGTCAAGGCATAGTCTAACTTTTGTTGGTTTTCGAACTAAAACAATAGGGCTTGCCCACGGACTGTTAGGGGCTTCCACAATCACGCCTAACTTCAACAGCTCATCGATTTCCTTGTACACCAATTTCTCTATTGCAGGTGATATAGGGAAACATCTTTGTTTTATCGGTTTCACGTTCGGTTCTAACTTAATGCAATGTTCAATAAGGGCCGTTTTGAGGTGAAATTTTGAACTTCCTCCAAAAATCAATGCCCAGAATTAGATCTTGGTGTAAACTTGGTACAACATAGAAAGTAATGGGATTGGTTTCCGACTTAAATGTTACTGGAAAAGAGGTTGTACCATACACTATTGGTTTTCGGCCGTCTGCTGTGCTTATAGACGTTGCATGCGTAGAAAACTCGCTTTCCTTGCATACTTCTTTAGCGAAGTTGCCCCTATGCACGATACTTGTGCGCCACTATCTAGCAATCCCAAACGTTTTTTGTTCGCTATTACAACTTCTGCATATGGTCGTAAGTCATTTTATTTACTGGTAACAGAGCAAATTATTGAACTGATATGCTTTCGATTTATTTTAACCTCCTTCCAAAAGTTTCTCATACGCTGCGTAGACCTGACCCTCCTGGAGTTGTGCTGTTGCACGTTCGCCCCGAATATATCGCTTCGTTTTTCACTATAGATTTTTATGCGTTCTTTAAACGGAGTTATTTGAAACTGTTTTAACGCGTTTTCATCTTCCTCACATTCAGAAAAGTCCGGTAAATCTTTTGTCTCAGATATTGTGATTAGTGGTTTAAGGTTTGGTCTTTGCGAAGGTTCGTTGTCGAGCATTCGCTGGCATTAAAGTTCTTCGAAAAGCAGTTCTTGCAGTTTGATTTGTAAACGTTTGCTTAGCCACAACCGTAACAAAATATGGTGCGGGGCGCGACGCAGTCAACGTAGCGGAAGAAACTTCTTCAACATCAGTCGAGGTAGGCTTCTCGTCGACTTCTTCAACGTCACAGTTAAAATCTAATTAACTTATTTGTCGCTTATTAGGGTAGCCTTTAGGGTTAGGTGCAGCTGCTGCTGGATTACTTTTGACAATTTCCAATAGGAGTGTTTCGCCTTTTAAGCATAGTTGAGTTTTAAGCGTAGTTGAGCAACTGAATTTATGGACACGTATAAAAGCTGTTGTCTAACTCGAGGACGCAATCCCCTCTGCAGGATTTCTACAACCTCACCCTAACTAATGGGATTGTGTAAATTTTCAGAAATTTTCAACACGGCATTTTTGTAATAATCAAAGGTTTCTGTACTGCCCTGCTTCCTTGCTCTCATTGCTTCTTTAATATCCGTGTCCGTCCTATGCTCCTCAAAATTCGTTCGCAAGAACCAGTCTATTGCCTCACTAATAAAAAGACACTGGGCATGGTCGCAAAGTACATTTACATTTCCAGCAAGGGTATCAATGACTTGTGATTCAATTCTATAAACAAAATTTTCTACGGAGAGTTTCTTGGAGCCGTCAAATTTAATATCCCAGCTGGAAATCAACTGGGAGATCTTGCTTGCGTTAGTTACGCTTGATATGTCACTAAACCTGACGTTTTCGTTTCTAGCCACAATAGGTGACTGATTAAAACCGCGAGGTTCGTCACGCGGCCAAAGTACATCATCAGGATTCTGGCTAGGACTTCTCACCTCAATGTTATTTTGGTTATTATTATTATTGAATCTACCGAGCACAACATTCAAAGATCTTTCAATTTTGCTTTCTATTAGTTGCGACATCCTTTGTTCTAAATCTTCTAAAGATGCGGCCTGTCTTGCGGCAACGACTGCTGTTACTATCAGGCGTGTTCTGAAAATCGCGCGATTTAAAATCGGATCCGAAATGGCAATTCGAACGATTTGATTTTGGGTGTTCTGTAATTCGTTCGATTTTATTTTAGTTCGAACTTTACTTCGAAACAGCTGATTTCTCTGTGACAATTAAACAAACCAAATGACAAAAGAGTTCGTTGGCATAAGATACAAAATAATTTGAAAGCAAACGGATTTCATTAAATAAGTACAATGTTTTTTATGGCTGCTTATGTGTTCAGCGAACGGGAGCGACATTACCAAAATATAATCGATAGACGGTATTTAAGATACCACTCTAATCCCCTCAGTACACCGGATTCTACGTAAGTTTTGCTTAAATGGTTATACTCATTGTACTCATAAGTTTCTTTATTTACTTTAGATTTGTTTTCAGCTATCGCTTAAACCAATATGCTTTTTTAGAAGTACTCAATGAAGTAACACCTTTCGTCAAAGAAACGTCCATACCAATTATACTAAAATTGGCAGAAAGCCTTAGATTTTTCGCAGAAGGTTCGTATCAACGTTCAGTCGGGAAGGATGCCGATATTGCTCTGGGTAGAAGCACAGTATCAAAAATATTATCCGAAATGGTTATTGTATTGGAAAATGTTCTGTGTCCTAAGTGGATTAAACTGAAAATGTCTGAAGAGGATTCCAGAAAAACGAAACTTAATTTTGTGCAAAAACTTGAGATTCCAGGAGTAATAGGGTGTATTGATGGAACCCATGTCGCTCTGGTAAAGCCTTATGAGAACGAACATCTTTTTTTTAATAGAAAAGGTTTCTTCAGCATAAATGCAATGATTGTAAGAATGAATTCAAATTGTGTTTGTAAATTTTTTAAGTTTACTGTGTTATATTACATATTTGTGATTCTGATATAACAATACGAGCAGTAGATGCAACTCGGCCTGGCGCAAGCCATGATGCTTGATGCATGAGCAGTGCAAAACCGAGGGTCTTGGCTACTGGGAGATTCTGGTTTTGGCTTAGAACCATTTTTATTGACTCCATATAGAAACCCCGATCCAGGATCACCAGAACACAGATTCAACCAGCAACATGCAAAAGCACTTAACATCGTAGAGCGAGTTATAGGAGTTCTAAAAAGTCGGTTTCGTTGTTTGAAAACTACCTTACCATATACGCCACAAAAAGCAGTGAAGATAATAAATGTGTGTTGCGCACTACACAATATATGTAGGCGTAATCAAATAGATGATATTGAACCAGAAAGCATATTAGAAACCGATCCTAATGATGAGGAAATAGCTGAAAATGAGGAAAGCAGTACTTTAAATAGTGTTGGTCGAAATTTAAGAGACTCTATTGCTAGAAATTTAATATTATGAAACATAAAATGTATTCATTTTAAAATTAAATACATAAAAGTTGTATATCGACACCTGAGTGGAAGATCGACCTATCTCGGCAGCCAGTTTGAAAACGACCTACCCCAGAAAACTTTTCAAGAACGCCCCACTTCAGAATTTGATTAAAGAGCGCCCTATTTCAGAATTTTATTGAAAAACCCCTTATCTCAGAATTCGGTTGAAGAACGCCCTTCGGTTCAAAAACACCCTATCTCAGTTGAAAATATATTGAAAACGTGTTGAGGTCCGGCGCTTTTGAACCGAATTCTGAGATAGGGCGTTCTTCAAAAAAAAATGTATAGGGTGTGTTTCAATAAAATTCTGAAATAGTGCGTTCTTCAATCATTTTATGAAGTAGGGCGTTCTTGAAAAGTTTTCTGAGATAGGGCGTTTTCGAACTGGCTGCCGAGATAGGTCGATCTTCCACTCAGGTGTCGATATGGAATTTGTATTCATTTTGACGACTCTATCTCAAGCATTTTCATTTTTATTTTAACTTTTTCATGTTGCAACTGCTCATTCTGATGTAATGCCTTCTTTTTTCCTCCAAACTTTGCACTTTTAACCGATTTTGCTCTGCCAGCAACTCGCTTTGCTTTTCAACAGCACGACGAAGTCGTCGAATATCGTCCCTTTCCGCTTCATGCGATTTTGCAATTTTTTGGTGGTTTTTGCAAATGTCATCCAACAAGTTCTGGCAACACATTCTGCGTTGGGCGTTAGTACATGTTTATTAAAGGGGCCACCTCCTGTTGCCCTCGATTCCAAATTGTTATGGGCAACCTTTTTACGGACGCATCCCTTCCAGTCAGACCATATCTAGAAAAAAACAGCTCAAAATACATTCATTTTAATACTTGATTAAATATAACTTGCGTTTTACATCGATTAACGTCCTTCTGGGGAGGCCCTTCTGCATTCAGCAATGTGGTCAGTTCCTTCCACTTTTCCTCAACAGCAACTCTGTCGCCCTTCGAAAAATTCTTTGCCAGATCTGAATGAGATTCCATGAATTGGACTAAAATTAGCTTTTGCTTGGAGTTTTTGTGTTTTCGCCTAAAAGTTTTTAAATATCGACTTTAATTTACACATAAGCAGCTAATTTGTGTAAGGACTTACATTGTTATAGATATTATTTCAACAAAACGTTTATTAGAATTCCAAACCGCTATTGTTTAAGTTGACGAATATAAAACGAGAAAATTTTAACGATTTCGATTTCCAGAACAGGGTGACAAAACCATTTGCCCATGTTCGAAAAAATTAAAACGGAACGATTTACAGGACATGTCAAACGATTTGAAAACGGAAATTCCGAAAATATCACCCCAAAACGATTTGCAGAACATGCCTGTATGTTCCTTATACGACTCTCGTTAAGGTCAACCTGGGTTGCCTCGGTATCGGTATTCGATGGAGAGGAATTTCCTTCGGCGGGGCGTTTAACTTGTTTAGCTTTCTGCATCTGCGTTTGCGGAATTTGAGTCTGTGATTGTTGTTGCTGCTGAGGACCAGCGGTAGCACCTTGGTGCTTAGCTGGTTGAGAAGCACTGTTAGTTGCTCCACCTTGCGCCATTGCTTGCGTTTTAATTCCGCTAGAATTAGGGTCACTGAATTGGTTTGAGCTACAGGTGGTATTACACTGAGGACATGATTAATGGTTTCTAAGCCAATTTATCAAGCAAGATCGGTGAAACGATTGGTTGCAAACCGTTCGAAATATTTCTTGGTGGCTTGTGAACTGTTCTTGGCAAACAATGCAAAATTAACCTGATTGCCTGGGTAAATTTTCGTTGCTATTTCTTAAGGGCATTTTTCTTTTTATGTGCGTTAATTTAACTTATCTTAAAATTATCGACATTATATCTTGCGGTATGTTATATGTATTCACTCTATAAACAAAAATTTTTCCAATATATGACCTACTCCCAAAAAGGATAATTGTTGTGGAAATAAAATAGATTCAAGTTGCCGGAACACATTGAAAAACTAAAAGCATTACTTATTCCATTGAATATTTAAATGTGGTGATGCTCCGAGTAGCACCTCAGAGAAAATTCCAAGATCTTAAATATTCAAAGTTTTGTTAATAGATATTGAAATTGGTTAACGATTTACCGTATCACACTTTTATTACTGGTCAGTAAGGTCAAAATCTAGCCGGACCTTCAACTGCGTTCCGAATTAAAAAAAAAAGTGATCAGAGTTAATCCAGAAATCTTACAGGCAATAACAAGAGTACGCATTTTCTGGGCAAACGTATCTGCATTAAGCGAATACAAAGCATTCCAAATAAATGTTTAGAAAATAAAAATTTGCTAAAAGAAAGTTTCTATGAGAAACATGTTGGAACTCTCACGTTAAGTGGGCCCCACGTTGGGCGCCATTTTTTGTAATGGGGGTACCTGTGGTGTAGGGTGAGATTCGAAAGCTCCTGCTTGT
Organism: Rhagoletis zephyria; assembly: GCF_001687245.7. NCBI lineage: Eukaryota > Metazoa > Arthropoda > Insecta > Diptera > Tephritidae > Rhagoletis > Rhagoletis zephyria. The sequence continues at coordinate 320,918 of NW_016157320.1, read as the reverse complement.
CGTGTGCACCTTGCTTGTTGTCCAGCCCGGAGATTCAGCCAATGTCGTGGATTTCCGATATAAGGGCAACACCAAGAAAAGCCTACACCAGCAAGCCATACAAAAAAACATGTGCACACTCGCAGACCGACGATTTACCAATCCTCAACAAAAAAAATTCTTTAACACCACCAAAAAAACCTAATCAGGTGAAGTAGAAAAACAAATAAATGTCTTCGGTGCACTTAAAATAATAGCAGTTATAAGCCATTTTCGTGTTAACTGCGCCTCGCCCTCCCTATCCATGACTTTCCTTTAAAGATGTCATAATAAATGAAAGCCCTGCAAATTCCAACAGCAAACTAACCTATGGTTTCGGCCACAATTAAAATAAATTTAGAACTCCATTTTGAATTCAACGTTTATTCACAAAAATTTCTTACTCCTGACTATTCTATAGGTTAATATAATTTCGATTATAGGTAAACGCCTTAAGGTTAAAACTATTGGACAAACAGAATAAGTTAAGCAAGTGAGAGAAAGAGAAAAGAATATTTATAAATATACTCGTATATGTATGTTGGGAGTACCTATGCAAATCTTTATGTAAGTATGTATAAGCACATACCGAAAAGAACAAAATTCGATTACTCTTAATTTTTTTCGCGGTCAATTTTCTCTTACCTTCAAGGTAAGGCTTAAGAAAAATATGCAATAATAAGCGGATGAATATTTGTGTACGTACATATGTAGATATGTATATACACCCTTTTTATAACTCATTAGGTGGCCAATGCAAAAAAAAAATTTAGGTACATATGTATGTAATAATATGCATATACAGTATATTTTGCTTTGCTGCCTTTATGCTTAAGTGCACATTTAAGATACCTACCCCAAAATGCGCATCAAAAGCATTATTTTTAACATTTATAAGGAAACTGCTCCGATAGATGCATTCAACATACCTGCACATTGGCGATAGCTGCCTTAAAAATTGTGCAACTAGTATCAATTATCAAAGAAAGTATTACGTTTACCTGCACTGGCCTACAATTACCTAATTTTACAAGCTTTTATTTATTTTACTCATATCGCAGAACAACGGAAATGGCTATCAATTTTTCTAGTTATATAGATAATAAGATACCATTCGAAAAAAAATTTCGCTTGCATTATTTTCTACGTGATAAGTGCTTCTCCATTATTTGGTTTCATGGGGATTCGGATACCTTCCTCATTGAAGTAGTAAAGAAAATTCGCTTAAGTGCCTTTTCGGTTAGGTGCACAAGTTTTTCGTGCAAAGAAGGATGTGCAGCTAAGCAAAATATACTGTATGTACGTTTGTACTTTGTAGTTTTTCTTTTATATATATGTAATTACACGTAAATAGAAGTGTATGTATAATTTTTATATTACATTGAACTGTTTTTTTTTAATAAATATATGTATATGTATGTATAAAAATTAGTAGTACTCACATTCTATAGTGGCGGAGTGAAGCGCTTCCCTCGTTGCTGTGACGTCGATTCTGCTATGTATTAATTAGGTTAAATATTCGTACTTATATTAGGGTTCCATATTTCTCCCTTCTTTTTAACAACCTTTTTCTTATACATATATGTTTGTATATTTTTAAAGATCGCGACTGTTCTGTACTTAGGTACATATCCTTTTTCTTTTTCTTTCATTTCACTCACATTATTTCATTACAATATCTTTCTTCGAAAACTTTAAATACTATTAATATATATACTTATTAACAACTTTTGATTATTTTACATTTAGTACATCTTTCTTATTCTGAATTAAATTTTTCGGTTAATAACTTCTATAGTTTTACAAATAAAGAAAACCGCGGCGATTTTTTTTATTTTTATATATATTTTTTTCTACTTTATCGTTTGCTTCACCAACAAGAACTGGATAACACTGCTTCAGGTCTCTTGGGTCGAACTCTACGTAACTGTACCTACATATTTAAGTGGCTCTAACTATAGCAAGTTTTTCTACAGGCAAGTACATATACGTATGTACATATATACATAAGTATGTCCGCCGCTGTGGTGTAGTGGTAAGCAGTGCGCGCTTCCACTCCGCACCACCTGGGTTCAAAAACTCGCCAAAGCAACATCGCAAAAAATACAGAAACAAGGTTTTTTTATTAACAGCGGTCGTCCCTCGGCAGGCAATGGCAAACCTCCGAGTGGATTTCTGCCATGAAAAACAGCTTCTCATAAAAATACAATCGCCGTTCGGAGTCGGCGTAAAACTGTAGGTCCCTCCGCTTTGTGTGACAACATCAAGGCGCACGCCACAACTCGGAGGAGAAGCTCGGCCAAACACTAACACATGTGCAAGCGCCAATCTATTATTATTATTATTATGTACCAGATGAGGAATTTAGTGAAAGTATTTGGATAGCATATATTAATTTTTTTTTTAGTAATTCGTATGTATGTAAATATCTAGCTGACTATATACTATGTCTCAATATATATTCTCTAGCTATTATGCAAGGGAAAATTCGGAGAACTTTAATTAATTAGAAAATTTAGCTTGCGCGGTGTTTCTATTATTTTCCTATGATTCCTATTTTCCTTATGATTCCTGAAGATTTCAGATGGTAGCTCCTTCAGGAATTTGATTACCACATGGCTTTCGCAACATCGTCCCCTTCCAAATACATGATTCCAACGCTGGTGATGATATAAAATTTCGGCTTTCGGTATTGGGCGCAGTAATGCTACTCCACAGCTCGATGTATCTGTTGTCAAAAACTCTACCAAAAGATGATTTCAGCAAAACTTACATATGTCTTAATCGCGATTAAAAAAAAAAAACACTTCTTAACCACGCGGTTTAAAACTCTGCGGGCATCCGTAATTCTTATTTCAATTATAATTTAAATAGGTTGCTAGCTGACGTCTGTCTCAACTCGTGGTCGGACTCGATCTCCCGTTTTCTCGCCTTTTTCCATTTAGGAAAGCTAACTATGCTTCTTCCTATCTTATTACGCTTTCTATTCTTTTTATTTTTCTCCACAATAAAAGTACTAGAGCAACTGGAAATGTAGTATATTCACAATAAGGTTAATAAGATTTTCTTTTCATTATTATTATTATTTTTATTTTTTTATGTGAGTTGAAATATTTTCACTGCTAAAATTTAGCTCACAATGCAGCTACGAGAATTAGAGAAAGATGGATTTCATGAATGCTATATACATCTTATATGCAACCCATTAGAAGGCATATATTTTTTAATTTTGTTATGTACTTCCTTTATGTACAAAGTGCATGTCCATTTAAAGGTATTAAAAAATACATACAGTTGTCAAAAAATTATAGCCGAACCAATTTTTGCCAAGTTTTAACGTATTATTTTCGTTGTTATTTAATTTTGGTTATTTTTTTATAAAAATATAGTTTATTCTTTAACAAAACCCGCGTAAATCCAAGCTTCCAAATTTGTGCAATATTAAAAAAAAAATTAACAAATCTTCGTACAAATTTCGAGCCATTTGAAACTTGTACTTTATTCTATTAGAATTCAGTGAGCAATAAAACTGCTTACTCAGAATCTAATTAAAAAACTCGAAATTTTTACGAAAATTTGTTGAATCTTTTTTTAAACTGCATAAATTTTTAAAGCAGTGGCACTCGATTGTTACATTTGTACAGATTGGTACTTTTTTATATTGGGCTATTGGTACAAAATAAGAAACTGAGAAATCGGGTGGCACTCGATTCTTACATTTGTACAGATTGGCACATTTTTATATTGGGAAATTTTTTTGGTACAAAATAAAAACAGGGAAATAAAGGAGATATAGTCACCCACAGAAGTACTCGTAATTTAATTTTCTCCAATATTCCAAATGTTTTCCATTATAAATCTTTTTCGCTTTCCATATTGTTGTTTGTATTGTATGTTTCCATAAATATATATACACCCTCGACAAAAAAAAATCTAAAAAATCAGCAGTAATTTTTAGCTGCTTGAAACTTGCACTTTATTATACTAAAATTGAACGGGCTACAAAACTGCATACTGCAAACCTTTTCTGAATAGAAAGTTTGAAATTTTTATTAAGTTTGATTCATTTTTATGAATTTTGTACAAAGTTTGCAAGAATGATTTATATGGTTTTTGGTATAAAATGAGCTATGTTTTAAATAAAAATTATCGAAAAAGATTTATGATGGAAAACATTTTGAATATTGTGAAAAAACTAATTTACGAATACTTTTGTGAGTGACTGTATGTAGTTATATCGCAAAAACTGGTATCTGAACAATCAGTGGTATAGGAGATAAAGCTTATATAGCATAGATTTTGACGATTTTCTCAGTAGGTTTTGTATTATTATTTATAAAATAGCTTACGAAATTTATAGGTTTTGGCTGTTCAAATAAACAATCAGTTGTATGGAGGCTATAGGTTATAGCGACCCAATCTTCGCCATTTTCACTGTAAGTATTTTTTTTGATAACGGGTGGAAATATTACTAAATTTCATGTTCCCAGCTGCATAGATGGAGGAGTTATAACAAAAAATCGCATATCTGAACAATCAGTTGTATGGGAGCTATATATAAAAGTGACGCGATCTTTGTTATTTCCAATGTAAGTATTCAGTTGTTAATGGGTGGAAGTATTGCAGAATTTCATGTTCCTAGCTTCATAAATGGAGGAGTTGTAACGAAAATTCTCATAACTGAACAATCAGGTGTATGGGAGATATATTTTATAGTGACCCCATCTTTGTGATTTGCACTGTTAGTATTCTGTTAATAATGAGTGAAAACGGTGCGAACTTTCATGTTCCTAGCTGCATAAATTAAGAAGTTATGGCAAAAAATCTCATATCTGAACCTCCATATATGTTCATGTTCCTAGCTACTTAAATGGAGGAGTTATAACGAAAGATCTTATAGCAAAGTTGATGCGAGGATTCCGATAAACTATGCAGCGGGGTTTCCAAATGAAAGACGCGGTTTATGCGATTAACCTAGCTGCATAAATAAAGAAGTTATGGCAAAAAATCTCATATCTGAACAGGTTATAGGTTATAGCGACCCGACGCCATTTTTACTGAAAGTATTCTTTTGAGAATGAATGACAACAGTGCAAAATTTCATGTTCCTAGCTACTTAAATGGAGGAGTTATAACGAAAAATCTTACAAGCAAAGTTGATGCGAGGATTCCGATAAACTATGCAGCGGGGTTTCCAAATGAAAGACGCGGTTTATGCGATTAACCAATTCATTTAATTAACTTTTAATGGATTTTACAGAAAATATAAGCGGAGCGAACGAGTATGCGAGCAGTAGCAAAAATATATAGCGAATGCAAATAAAATGAAGGGGTGAATAGCAAATGTCAAAAGAACGTTTGCTATTAACTCCTGTGTGGTGTCAAAGCATTAACCCTTGCGAACGCATGAACCTTAACTCTTATGTATGTTTTACATGTATACATTAAATCTTTGGAGTTAGCATATTCGAGCTCAACATACCGCCGCACTTGAACTGTTATATTAAAATGTTCAAAACAAGATGCAAAAAGAAATTAAACACTAGAAATAATCTGTAAGTGGCAAATTCAAAAAAATAGTTGATAGTTAAACTATGAACTTGCCCCTTCGGAAAATACATCATGTTTCGTAGGTAGAAGGCACAGCACATTGGACGAACAAATTCTCCATTCGACGTTCTCACTGTCACGACCCGCACGTGACCATCAGTTCCAGGGTGGCACCGCGCTACCCTTGCAAGCGTCCACTTAATCGGAGGTGTGGGCTCGTTGAAGATAGCTACAACATCCCCTTCTTCGAGATTACGTGAGGGTCGAAACCACTTAGTGCGCCGTTGCAGGCTGATGAGATACTCGTCTCTCCAATGACGCCAGAAGTGCTGTCTTATTGCAGTGATTAATTGCTATCTCTGATGGAGATTTCCGCGGAACCCTCAGGTTCTGGGATCGACTTTAGAGGTTCGCCGATGATAAAGTGCCCTGGCGTTAGAGCTTCGAGGGCGACTGCAGTTGTCGCGCCCTCACATAACTGGCGGGAGTTCACGCTGGCTTCCACTTCTGTTAGTAACGTATTGAATTCTTCGTACGCCAGCAGAGTTTCGCCTAAAACGCGTTTTAGGTGGTACTTGATGCGTTTGATACCGGTTTCCCAGTATCCACCCTTATGAGGCGCGGTCGGCGGATTGAAACGCCACTCTATGGTGGAATCGGAGAAAAATTATTGAAAAGTGACGTCTGCCATGCACTTTTCATATCTGCTACGAAGTTCCTTCTCAGCGCCGACGAAATTCGTACCATTATCGGAGAACATTGTCTTACAATACCCTCTACGGTAGATGAAACGCTTAACGCATTGAAAAAAGAAGACGCCGATAAGTCTCCTACGAATTCTAGGTGCATTGCGCCAGTACACATGCAAATATACGAGCAAATGCAGCCTTTCGTAGATTTTGCCCCTCTTCCATGCGTGAAATTGTACATATACGGGCCGGCGAAGTCTACGGAGGTGCGTGTGAAGCAGCGGACATAGGTTGTTCGAGACGCAGGTAGGTCACCCATTGATTGCGTTGCAAGGTTGCGGTTAAGACAAGTGCATTTAACGCACTTACGATAAGTGTTGCGGATCAAGCTACGATCACCAATCACCTGTAACGGCGTTGTAAAACCACCTGCATTATGCGTGTCCGGCATGTAGAGTGAAGAGATGAATGTCGAGGAATATTAACTTCGATAGCGGAGAACCTTTATCAGGCGGTAGAATTTCATGAATATCAGCAACACGATTGGCAATAAACGTCTCCCATCTACTGGGATGTGCTTGCCACCATGCCATCGTGATTGTAGAGTCTGTCCAAGCAAACAGAGGGTAACGGAGATCGCCCCAACTATGTTGTACAGTTTTCACCAACTTGGCAGCGAGATGGGCCGCGCACAGTTCCAGGCGAGGTAAAGAAGTAGGTTTTATTGGCGCCACTTTGGTCTTGGACGAAACTACTGCAACTGTGACGTGGCCAAAGTACAGTACTTCTTTTTTCGCTCTTGTACTTCGTACTTCGAAGTACAGTCAAATGTACTTCTTTGCGATATTTTGTACTTCAGGGGGGAGAATCTGTAACCAGTTAGCGACAATTTTATATAAATGTTTTTGCGTCAAATATTGCGATAGCGGTTCGAGAATTGTCGCTAGTTGGTTACAGAATCTCCCCGAGGTCCTGTACTTCTCCGATATTCACATGGCCTGGCTGATAAATTCGTTCAAACCAATAAAGTCGCTGTGGACTGATGGTCTCAGAAGATATCGTGCAATTGGTTGGATCCTATTTATGTGAACTGCGTGCGGACCGGGTACATCCCCAAGGCTTGGAGGGTAGTCAGTTAGCTTTCACTCCGAAGGCCGGAAAAGGCTCACATGTTTCCTCTAGGGATTTTAGGCCTATCAGTCTCTTCGTTTTTTGTTAAAAACGCTAGAGAGACTGCTGGACCTGTACATATGAAACGCGATTCCTCGTGGCTGTCTTTCAAGAGCTCAATATGCTTATTGAAAGAAAACGTCAGTGAATACCGAACTGCACACATTGGTAAAGTGGTCAGAGGAAGCCTTAACGCATGAAGATTATGCAGTAGGTGCCTTCTTCGATGTCGAGGGCGCCTTCAACAATGTCACTCCAGAGGCAATAGTAAAGTATATTTATAATCTGGGGGTTGAAACCAACCTAATAAGCTTACTTCGAGACAGAACTGTCGCGGCGGAGTGAGGGAGCGTTTGCACTTAGTGCAGAGTCAAAGTACTCCAGAAGGTTGCGTTCTATCTCCCCTGCTCTGGATTGCGGTTGCAAGCCACCATCTAGAGGAACTGGAAAAAGTGGGCTGTCGGGTAATCAGCGATGTAGATGATGTGCAACTTTTGGTTAAGGGACGATTTCTATACACCGTTTTTGGTCTGGCTGCAGGTTACCTGAACCAAGTAACAAGGAGGGCGATCAACGGCGGCTGTCGTAAAAGCCTAACATTAAGAAAGGGTAGAAAAGGTGTCGGTTGCCTTGTACTGCTGTAAGGGAGTTATCGGTAAAAGGTGGGGTCTCTTGTCCAAATTAATTAATTAGCTCTAGGAAACCAGATTCAAGCCTATATTGTTCCAAGGAAACCTTGTCTGAATTGTCGCAGCACAAACAGCTATTAGGCTAAAGGAAACTGGGTACTTTTGTGACATAAAGAAGGAAAAGAAGAAGTTTCTCTGCTGCATCAAATGTTTTTATAGCGTACTTTAAAACACGTTACCTCTCAAGGGCTAGTGATGGGAGTTCTGAAAATTCATTGTGCGGTTGGTATTCATGCGGCGAGACTAAGAATTTCGACTGATTCTTTTGCAACAGCTGTCAAGAGGAGGATGAAGTGGAATCATCTCCACACTTTCTTTTAGACGTTCCAACCTTCGCGAGGCTAAGATAGAAGCATTTTGGCTCGCACTTCTGAACAAGCAATGAGCTCTCAAAGATCGAATTTAGCCGCATTCGAACTTTCGCGTTCAGCTCGCGGCGTTAACTTAACGCAACAAAACCTGTACTTCTTTGAGCTATGAAATAGTTGGTCACATTAAGTATAGATCTTGTTGCAGTTGAGGCCCGACAAACAATGCGTCATTTAGCGAATTCCCTGTGGTAGTTTTGGCGGACGCGTTGAAAACAACCCGCAGCTTGGTCGTTACACTGGACTCCTTTATTATTGGGTGATGCGGCATATAATACCCTTCGGTCGTTGTTTCAGATACCATCTCCATGTGACCCATTTCAATAAGTCCTTGCATGAACTCATTGTAACATAAGCGAAAATCGTAGTTACCTGCGAGCCTTCGTTCGATGCGTAACAGGTTGCGAATCGCGAAGTTGCGTGACTCGCCCAATGATACGTTAGGTTTTAGAAGTAACTCAACGACAAAGCGACCGTCAGGCGTTCTTTTGTGCGTGGAATCGAAGTGACTTTCACAGAAGCATTCTTCGAGCGTTAGATGCGTTTTTTGCGGCAACTCTTCCAGCTCCCACAATTTAGCGAGCGCTCGGTCCAGATGAACGTCGCAATGCAGTGACGGTAAACGCAGCGCGAGTGAAGCACAACTGTCGACACTTCCGAACAAAGTCCACCCAAAAACTGTTCTCTGAGCCATAGGAGCACCAGTTGGACCTTTACGAAGCTCAGTGCAGATAAATCGGTCCATAACATCCATGCCAACCAGAATGTCTATGCGGCTAGGCTTCGCCGATTGCGGGTCAGCTAGGAAAAAATCCTTGAATTTGCGGCCAATTCGAAACATTTAAAGTCTCTGTTGGCAAATCGTTTGTGACTAAAAGCGTAGCATTCATCTGAGCAGAAAGACGAAAGCGAGAGCAGCGTCTCGCCTCTACAGCTTGGGAAGACCCAAGCGCTGACCCGGAATCAAACAATAATCGTGCGGTCTGCCACTGATCCGAACGATCACGAACCTTTACTAGTGCGGTAGTTGCAGGGGACAGACTAGAACCAGAACTTAAGCAAGATGCTCCGGAACAACGTGAAACACTTTGGTTGATTTGCCAGCTGATTTCTGTGTAGTCGACTTGATAATCGAGGTCTGAGCTGAAGGCGTGGTAAGCATTGCTAATGAGCGACATCTTATCTCCAAAAACGACGTCAGCTGTTCAAATGTCGGAGGCTCATCACTAACAAGTGAAAGCTCCCACTGCTTTCGGGTCTCGAATGCAAGTTTGTTGACAATTTCATGCACCAACCAATCGTCCCAAAATTCGATGGGGCGCCCTAACGCTTTGAGCTCTCGAATGTGTTGCTGAAATGCATCCATAACGCTCTTTATAGCATCAGCAGTGTCACTCGTAGCCTTGCGAATATCAGCTATCGGCCTAAGATGTGCTTCAACGATTACTCGCATGACCTTGTAGCGGGACTTCAGCAGGTTCCATGCCTCTGCATAGTTCGCCATATCTTGAAGCCGCTTATAATACTTAACGCGTCCCCTTTTAAGCAACTGCGCAAATAATGTAATTTTTGCACGTCTGATAGAGCAGCGTTGGTGTCAAAGCTATCCACTCCGTGGAATCGCCAGCAAATGTAGGTAAATCCATTTTCGGCAAACGTATTGATGCAGACACAGCCGTTGATGGGGGTGCGGGTTGCATTGCCGATTCCGTGCGACACTTCTGGGCACGTTTGAAGTTGGCCAGGGCTGTAGCATACCAAGTCTCGCCTTGCACGAGCATTTTCCCCCACTTCAGCATTTTCAAGCCCACAAGATGTTTCGACTGCATCTTGGGCAGTGTTGAAACGGACCCATTGCTCATTGAGGAGCTGCAAATAATTTGCGACACTGTCGAAGTCCATGGCAAATGCATCGTCTATACTTTTTGCCATGTACCTCTTAATAGCGTTTAGTGCGGAATCGCGGGTTTTCACGGAGGCAGACATTGCGTTAATTTTGCTTTATGGGTCATTTCAAGGTGAAATTTAAAAGCACGGCGGATTTGCAAAATTACACTTGCACAATGCCGAATGTGGGACAATTTACAATTCGTAGAGGGCTAATCAAAGTCACCGCAGGTTGTCAAAATTATAAATATCGATTACAAACAGTTTGTAGAGGTCAAATCAAAGTCACCTTGGCTTCTCGAGAATTCGTTATGTTGAATTAAGAAACAGCTTCTAATACAACCACTGCACACCAAAGTTCTATTTAATTTCAGCAAAAATGTCTGATTTATAATAAGTTTTGTAGCTGGGAACACACTGTGTTTATTTATTGCAAATCTATACTTGCACTTTTACGAGCGGGTTGTTTAAATCCGGACCGAAGGACCAGCAAATGTTGCGGAGATTTACAAAGCAAAGTTGATGCGAGGATTCCGATAAACTATGCACCGGGTTTTCCAAAAGAAAAACGTGGTTTATGCGATCAACCAATTCATTTAATTAACTTTTAATGGATTTTACAGAAAATATAAGCGGGGCGAACGAGTATGCGAACAGTAGCAAAAATATATAGCGAATGCAAAGAAAACGAAGGGGTGAATAGCAAATGTCAAAAGAACGTTTGCTATTAACTCCTGTGTGGTGTCAAAGAATTAACCCTTGCGAACGCATGAACCTTAACTCTTATGTATGTTTTACATGTATACATTAAATCTTTGGAGTTAGCATATTCGAGCTGAACATGAACAATCAGTTGTATGGGAGCTATCCAAACTAACAAACTCTCCAGAACAAAACTCTAACAAATTACGAAAAGATCTCATAAGATTCTTTTAACATACTTGGATAACCTCATAACATAATTCTTGTAAAAAGACTCAAATTGGCTCTGATAGTACTATTTTTGTGAGATAATAATGCTACTAGAGTTAGTAAGCCTTTAAATCTCATAATAAGACCATCTTGTACCTTTTTTATAAAACTTCAACTCTCAAAGAGTTATACTCTTGAAAAAATGCTCATATGAGTAGTAAATTGTTATGATACTTATAAGAAAACTCTTGTCAGATATAAAGTATAAAACCACTTATAAATATGCCCTTATGAGACGTAAAATGTCAAAACACGTATAAAAAACTCTTACGAGTACAAAAGAATCATTACTCTCATAAACACTACAATAGAGGTGCACTTATATCAAGAAAAATATTATGTCAGCCAACATACCTTGTTTCAGGGTTAATCCGCCAAAATGGATAAGTTTAATTGGAAAAAAGTTAAAAGATCCACTAATATGCGAAGGAAAATTCAGAAGATTTATCTTAAATTAAAAGATAACACGTCCAAGATTGTTACAGCCAATAAAAGAGTTGCTGCGAATTTTAAACAATATTCTAAAAATAGTGCGCGGTCTGCGGACAATTTATATCAAAAATCTATTCGTCCAGAATATAACAGCTGTAATCCTATTCAGAACAACTCGAATGAAGGCCACGATGCAGAAATTTCTGTTGATAATATAAAAGCACCATGGCATGTAAGTCTAATTTAAATTAACACGAAAAGTAATTACATTAAAAGTTGTATTCCCTTTCAGCAATATGATGATGAGGAATATCAGTTAATCGATGCTGAGTTAAAAAAAATGAAGTTTATGGAACTGAATTAAAAAATTGGGCAATTCAGTTTAATATAAGGCACCAAGCATTAAAACGATTGTTACAAATATGTAATATACGAAACCCTGATTCATTGCCAAAAGATGCAAGAACGTTGCTACAAACACCAACTGTTACTACAATTCAGGCAGTCGGTTTGGATGCCCAATATTGGCACCAAGGGCTTACATTTTGTCTACAACAATGTATTGCCAATATCAAAGAATCGTTAGGAATTTCCATTAATATCAACATTGATGGCTTACCAATATATAGGAGTTCCACTCCTCTCTGCAACTCCTATATGGCCCATTTATTTAATATATATGAAAAACCTCATATCCAGCCAATGGTCATCGGTATCTATAGTGGCAAAGGTAAACCACTCAGTCTAGAGTTGTTCATACGACCGTTTGTGGATGAAGCGAAAGAAGTGCTGACCAATGGAGTTACCATCAATGGACAGCATAAAGTTGCCAGCACGGGCTTTTATAAAAGGTAAAAAGCATATTTATATACATATATATGTATATATATTTTATATTAAGCTGCTCTTTGCACAAATATGTGAATAGGTGTTACTTATTTCAATGGTCAACACGGATGTCAAAAGTGTACAACAGTCGGAGAATATTCTTACGTTTCACATTCCAATATTTTCCCGAGAACTGAATGTAACGGGTGATTTTTTTGAGGTTAGGATTTTCATGCATTAGTATTTGACAGATCACGTGGGATTTCAGACATGGTGTCAAAGAGAAAGATGCTCAGTATGCTTTGACATTTCATCATGAATAGACTTACTAACGAGCAACGCTTGCAAATCATTGAATTTTATTACCAAAATCAGTGTTCGGTTCGAAATGTGTTTTTTGTGCCCAATT
>NW_016157320.1:297657-307612 GCF_001687245.7 Rhagoletis zephyria | reverse complement strand
AAATGGACCGGTAAGTTGGCCACCAAGATCATGCGATTTGACGCCTCTAAAGTCTACAGAAATAAGCCAGCAACTATTCCAGCTTTGGAAGACAACATTTCCGAAGAAATTCGGGCTATTCCGGCCGAAATGCTCGAAAAAGTTGCCCAAAATTGGACTTTCCGAATGGACCACCTAAGACGCAGCCGCGGTCAACATTTAAATGAAATTATCTTCAAAAAGTAAATGTCATGGACCAATCTAACGTTTCAAATAAAGAACCGATGAGATTTTGCAAATTTTATGCGTTTTTTTTAAAAAAAAAGGTATCAAGCTCTTAAAAAATCACCCGTTAGTAAAACAACAGACGAAGGATTCCGTAAAAGGATTTATGATTCACACCACAAAGTTAACACTCCGCTTAAAGAACTGCCCGGGTTAAATATGGTTGATGACTTTCCAGTTGCATATTCTCTGCAGGAACGGAATTTATAATTGCTATATATCAAGATCATTTATTAACAATATATTATACTTTCAAAAAGGCGTACTTGTAGTATTGGTTGCTGGTACGATGATGATATCTGCGATTGCTGATATTGGTAGCCCGGTGATGATGGTAAAGTGAAAGCAGTGAAAGTATGGGGTTGTGGTTGTTGTAATGGTGGCTCTACAAGCGTTTCCTGCTAGGAGGAAAATTGTTAATGTATATTTTCTTTTCGTAATAATATCAGTATATACCTGCGCATAGGTAAGCATGTCATTAAAATCATGGTCAACACCATTACTAGCGGCTTTGGAACATACATTTCTTTTTATGCGGTGTGGGGATTTTAAGGAATCCACGTTCCATCCATCAGTGTCACTGTAATCTTCTTTTCTCCTTATTTCCTCTTCAGCAGCTTCAAAGCTTCTAAAATTCTCCCTTTTTTTGGTGCAAGGCTGGGTAGTCCAATTTTCCTCTGGCTTTGAATTCGCATCTCTCAGTAATTTTTGAACTGAGGAGACTTTTTTAGTATTTGGCCAATATAGAATTCCCCATTCCACATTAGGTCAAATGATACATTTGGCTGTGCGAAAGTCCGATTTCGTAAAGGCAGTTTTACATTATTTTTTGTTGCCATTCTGTAGGGAATACTCCAAAATAACAGAAACTTCACTTAGTTTTTGTAAAATAAAAAACACCGTTATACAGCAATAAACCAAATTTACACTTTCAAAACTTTACTGATACGTTGTTTGCGCAACCGGTTTATTTTGTAAATTTCAAGTGCATTGTTTTTGCAAAGTTCGAATAAATAAAGGATAACTTTAAATGGGAAACAAAACTATATCTAAGTGAGAACCTATGTCCCAATTTAAAAAAGTTACTTTTTATCATTTGTTTGCAAATAAACTGACTTATTTGCATAACCTCAAAAATTTTCTGATTTATTTCCATTTATGATTTTATATAAGCTTTTACAATTTTGTTAACTTTCGGCAAACAAAATGGAATCGGAAATGCATAAAATAAGATGTAATGAGTTGAATTTGTTTTACTTAACTTGCCGTTTTTAGCCGTTTTCAAGAAAAACGGTTTTTTTCTGGGCTATCATGCTATCACAAAAGGCAAGTTGTTTAAAGTTTGGCTGATTGGAAAAAGAAAAGGCTTTTTCGGTTGTCAACTATGTTGAAAAAAAATTTGGCGCTGCTGATATTTGCGAAAGTTCCATGAAACTCTTAGAAAAAAAACGCGTATTTTTTACAATTATTTATCAAATAAATATGAAAATTATGGGAAACAATTTGGAAAGGATGCTAAAATATTTAGATCTAAAAACATAGCGTTTCTTGCTGATGAGGTTCTTTTCGAAATCGAAAAGCCAACTGTGTCGACCATCAGCCGGATTCTAACTTTCGCTATCGCTAAAGTGCTAAAATAGGATAGCTAATCTTTTTCCGAATTTTTAGCTATCTCCAAAAATATCTCCAACATTTTTTGGTGATAAATAATCCATTTTAATGGTGATAAATAGTAAAAATGGAAGTATGTGATAGCAAACAAAAATAGCAGCCTCAATTTGGATTAGATTTCATCTCCTGTAGCGTAGCCGAGGCTATGTTACAAATACACTAGCGCCTTCGCAAAAAGGCAAAACCTTGAGAGAACTTACGGACTGAAATCTCAATTTTTTTTTACTCAAAGTGAATAGAGCTTTGAACATTCTTTTAACAAATTAGTTTCATAAACATTCGTATTCTTTTCAGGAAGTTACCAGCAATTTTTGGTAAATGTGCATTTGTATTCTGAATATAAATAATATCGGTGGAGAATTTGGAAATACTGAAACCTCAAGTGAAAACGAAATGTTTTATGAAGACTAACTGCTTTAGGAATCTCTCCTCAAGATATATCTGCGAGACATGTAGTAAATATTTTTCTTTTTTAATTTAGGAATTTCGATAATGCCATAACTAATCGCTAGAAGAAACCATTTATGTACATGTGACCATACTTATTTTATTATGTAGCTCATTTTAAAGGGGAGGGGGTTGAGTATGGTAAGAAAATAACTTGTGTCAAAACCAAGCTAATTGGACAATGTTTTTGAGTACTACCTAAACACATATACTCATCATTTGAACATACAAAAAAGCAGAAAAGTCTGTTTTACGAAAGCCAAGTTTGTTTAACATTTGATTTACTGCCTTTACACTTGTTTTAACGTTTGCCATCTTTTTACATTAAAATAATGCAATATTTTAGCTGCTATTAATTTCGCACAGAAAAAGTAATCATTTGACCTAATGTGCATTCTCCCAATTGTAAGGCACAGTGGTAAGGCATATTTCCCCATGTTCAATAGTTTGCACAATTTTAAATGACATTCTGAAAAATTATATAGTTAATTCACTGCAAAACCTCGGAATAACATCTACATATATCATTACCTTACTTTATATCATTACCTTACTGCAAAGTATTAATTCTTAATTAATACAAACAATATTATTTGCATGCTAGCTCTTTCGATATACGCGCACACTACTGAAAGAGAAATGTCAAATGGAGTATGAAACACTCATAAAAAGGCTCTATTTTCATTGTGAGATTTATAATTTCGTAACAAGAGTTAAATGTCTCATATGAAATCTTTAGTACTCATAAGGGGAGTTATAAAGAGTTTAACACTCATGAAAAAAATTAAAGCTTCATACAAAGACTTTTGTTCTCATAAAAAGAAGAATACTCTCATATGGGTAAGAAAAAAGTGTAAAACTCTTGTAACGAAACTTAGCCTCCTCATAACCAGAATTTCATCCTCATAAGAAAAATTTGTCATCAGCGCCCATATTTTCCTTATTTTGAAGGTTTTATGGTAAAACAAAATTCCAAAAATGTAGCTAACTTAAGCAGTTTAGTATGTAAAAAATATAAAAAATTACGCTTTTTAGATAATGAATTTGAATCAAAATATTGAGCAGGACTAAAGCATTCAAGTTTTTTTTATATTAAATAACAATTTACAAAATAATCAAAATTTTGCGCTTATGCTTTTTAAGCGCCATGTTGAAAATTTTTTAAATCGGAAATTTCAAAAAAAAAACAACCACTTCGATGGGCACCCTGGTATGTATGTAACTCAGAATTGGTTTCTTCGTCTGTTACACCTTGGGCTTTTCAGGCGGTCTTGAAAAGGCTAATGTGTATACGCTAAATATTCACACGCATAATCCAATAATCTCGAATATTTATAAATATGTGTTTTGTCAAACATTAAATTTGGGTAGACTCGCAGCGGCCCGCGTCCGAATTTATTTCTTTTTTGAAAACGTAATAACGTCAATTGATTTAATTTCGCATGACTATGAGAAAAAGTATGAATTTAAGTAATTTCCGTTGATTTTGTTACCTGTCACCATTTTGTTATTAGTCTGAAATAAAAAAATTACCAATTAAAAGGATTAAGTGGTATTGTGTTATTAAATAAAAAGTAAAAAAATAGTAGTTTATAGATGCAAGCTACTCCACTGAACAACCAAATGCCAAATTTTTTTCATTGTATTTAGTTGTTATTGTTTTCATTTGTTTTATCTCAAATGCAGGGTTTTAATTCAATTAGTGTTATAACATAGATAGTAATTAAAAGTAGATACTTTTATTTAATTTAAGCTAAAAAAAAGTTGTAATCCTGACAAACAATTCATAGATCACTGTTCACAAAATTATAAATTGTCGGCATTGCATTAACAATTGCTTGAGTCCCCGCCGGGGTAGGTGCCGTGTCGGCTGATTTACCTTACTAATCTTATCTTACTAATATTATAAATGTGAAAGTTTGTATGTTTGGATGTTTGGGAAATCATCACGCGGAAACGACTGAACGGATTTGCATGAAATTTTGTACGCAGATAGCTTATGGGCCAGATTGGTTAATATGTTATTCTTTTTATGAGTTGCCACCTGTTAAAAAAGTTTAATTTATTTAATATGCGGGAACGACAGAATGGATTTTTGCTAGGTTGGAAAATAGGCTACTTTTTTAAGAGTTACCACCTGCTAAAAAAGTTAAATTAAATTAATACGCGGAAAAGTCTGAACGGATTTGCATGAAATTTTGCAAGCAGCTAGCTTATGACCTACAGTGGAAAATAGGCTAATTTTTTGCAAGAGTTGCCACCTGTTAAAAAAGTTTTACTTAAATTAATACGCGGAAACGACTGAACAGATTTGCATGAAATTTCGCACAGATAGCTTATGACGTATGTTGGAAAATGGGCTACTATTTTAAGAGTTATCACGTATTAGGAAAGATTAATTAAATTAATACGCGTAAATGACTGAACTGATTTGCATGAAAGTTTGCACACCGATAGCTTATAACCTAGATTGGAAAATAGGCTACTTTTTTAAGAATTGCCACCTGTTTGAAAATGAAATTTTGCTCAAAGATGGTTTATGACCTGGATTGAAAAATAGGCTACTTCCTTAACCGGTTTTCCGATCAGAACGAAATTTAGTACACTTACTACGGATTTCGGAAGGATGGTCTTAGACTGAAAGTAAGTCCGATAACTTAAGGCCCCTCCCATACAAATTGGAATTTTCATATTACATACATATCTCTGGAAGTATTTGTGGGAGAGAACTGAAACTTGGTATAGTGATATGTATGTGAAATCAATGTTGGCATTAATCGATTGATGTTTTAATTAGTTAGTTAATTCGATTAAATTCAATCTGATTACAGTTAATCATGATTAATTTTAATCCGACTAAACAGTTAATCGTAACCGCGATTAAAAAATTAATTTTTAATCACTAACTCTTCATTTGATCAAGTAGGTTTGGTGATTAATTAAGTTATGCTGGAATTTCCCTGTGCACACAAAGCAAGTTAATCCGGTACGGCTAAGTCGGGTTTCCTCATCAATCTAAGCAATTCGATTAGATATATACCAACAAACGTTTTACAAACTTGGTTTGTAAAAGTTCCCAGTTTATGTATTACTAATAACAATATTTATAATTTTTATATATTATGTGCTTTTTATAAGCGTAAAACACAAAATACTTACTATAACTGGTGTTTGGTTTCAAACTCGGACAAACTATACAAATTAATCAGATTTTATTTTTAATTGGATAAACGATTAATGTTTTAAATTAATTAAACAAAATCGCAGCCAGCGATTAACGATTAAAAAACTGTTAACATTAATCGTACAGTTGATTACGACTAACTAATTTTAATCGTCAAACGCGATTAACGTTTTAATCGTTAATTTTAATCAGATTAACAGTTTGCCAACACTGTGTGAAATCATGTTCATGTTCACGGAGAAAATGGACTTTTTTGGATAAGAGGCATAGCACCTCCCATACTGACTGAAAGTTTCGTATTGCATATCTCTTCAAATGTTTGGGGTAAAGCACCCAAGCTTGGTATGGAAATACATATGTGTGTATGTATGTGAAACTAATACCATACTCATGGAGAAAAATTAGAGTTATTGGAAAAGGTGGTGTGGCAACTCCCATGCGAATTGATTTTTCTATGCTGCATATCTCTGGAGGTGTTTATTGCAGAGGACTGGAGCTTGGCACCGAGATGTGTACACAAAATTAATTCCATACTGATGGAGAAAAATTTGCGTTATTCGAAAAGGGGACTGTTTTAGACTGCTTATCTCTAGAGGTGTTCATGGTAGAGTCCTGGGGCTTGGTACTGGGGTATGTAAAATCAATTCTAAATTCATGGAAGAAGATTAGGGTTATAAGAAAAAGGGGCGTGGCACTTCCAGTACAAATTTACTTTTTCTTGCCACATATCCCTGGAAGTGTTTGTGGAAGAATACTGGAACTTGGTATGGAGTTGTGTATACAAAATGTATCAATTGCTCATGGAAAAAATGTGAGTTATTAAAAAAGGAGGCATGTCGCCTCCCATACATACTAAAAACTTCTTAATACATATCTCTGGAAGGATAGAAAATCTCTCGAAGTATTTTAAATTTGTTATGGAGATTTATTTTATAAGTGCCGTACTGACAGAATAAATTTCATTAAATGGAAAAGGGAGAGCCGGGTTCGGCCTTATAATCTAAAGCTCTCTTGAGGCATTTGCTACAGTAATGAGAAGTGGTATTTTATCAAGGCCAGGTTACTAAATTTGAGTTGGAAATATTAGAACCCGCCGTGGCACCTCCAAGAAGGTTACACGTTCACGCGTCGTATACCTGGAACCATTTCAAGGTAAACATAGAGGGAGTGATATCTTTCGTATGTCTAGCGCGCAGACGAGATTTTATAATTTCATAGTTTTAAACGGGCTAAATACCTTAACTCGCTTAAAAAATAACGAGCTATAACGAAATGGGCACAGAAATAAAATCTAACATCATTAAATTATTTTTCATATTTGTATAAAAACGCGGGGTGAAACCCGCGGGTATAAGCTAGTAATTTTATAATATCATAATAATTATTTCTTGGCACACGTCAACATGCGCCTGCAATTTCCAACCGGATACGGAAATATAACTGTAAATGGCTGCACCGGAAAGCCGGCCTATGATCGCAGACGCACGATGCTGACGTGTGAGTGTTGCACACCCCTGAGGAATGCTTTCACTTGAAAGTAAAATGGAAACATTCCTTATAAATTCTCGCGGAAACTCCGCAGAAGTTTTATAGTCTAAACTGTTTTCTTCTCGCTTTTAAGCGAAGGCATACGGAACGTTTTCACGGAGAAATGAAGTGGCAGCGTGGAAACCCGGAAAGAAGCAATACAAATTTTCCGTTTCACCGAACAAATTTTAAATGAAAGAAATTAAAATGTTTCTATATTCATTCCAAAAGAAGGATTCCCCATTCAATTTATGAGTAGCTTCGTGGAATGCTACCCTAGACTTTCTGCCATCGTGTGTTAAAAATATACGGATTGTCCGACAAAGAAGAATATTTCCTTTATTCTGCGAAATGTTTTCGCCATGCATGGCGGAATGCTCGCATTTCCTAAAGGGATACAACAAAAAAAGCTGCAAATATTTATAACAATGATTATGCTGTGATTCGCAGCATAGGGGGAGCTACATACATATGTGTATATATATATGTATGGATATAGGTATGTATGGATATATGTATGTATGTACCTATGTGCACCCATGTATCTATATGCGCAGGTTCACCTTGTAAATGTGAACGACGGCTGGCGGGTGTAGGCAATGTATGGCGTGTGGCGAAAGCCCGTAAATTTGTGCAACAGGAAATTACCAAAAAGTACCAAGAAACTGCGTGTTGCTGCAAATCCCTCAAACCCAATGCCGCCGCTCACAATTGAGTGGTTACTGTCATGTTCAATTACTAGTGCAATTATGTACATATATATGTATGTATGTATATATGAAAATAAATATGTATGCATGGGTGTGGTGTGCGTTTTTGTATGGGCGAATGAATAGTATATTAGATCCCTTAAACGATTTATTAATTTATTGTCATTCCAAATGGCACACGTCTTTCGCTTAAAAAATAATAAAAAAGCGGAGTGTGTTTACACTGTTTATGTAAATTATTCACAAAGAAACTAATACATAGTTATCTGGACTTGTACATACCCCTGTTGAGAAACGCACTAGTTCCGAACTTGTTCTGTACTAGAGAATTTAGAACTATGACTAGTGCGCGTTAATTCTTTTTTGCATGATAGCAACTTTATATATAATATTATCAATATAACAATCCAGTGGCGTAGCCAGAGGGGCAGGAGGGGGAGAGGAGTTCCGCCCCCTTAGTCAGTGAAATGAAACTTTTTATTTTTGAATTAATAACACAATACTGTTTTACCATTCCGATTTATAATTTTTTTTATTTCAGACTGATGACACATTATCTTTTAATGAATATATAAAATTATCGGTAGGTGGATTATGTATTTGAATATTTGCGAAATACACTACGCCATTTCGCTTAGTTCCCCACAGTGTTGGGAAATAATCTATAATCTATACAAAAACTGTACTTTTCGTCTGTAAATTGTATCGACTTTTTAATTTGCTCATATGCACGCATGCATACATAGATTCCAGAGAACGTTTAATACAGAGAAGCAGCAACACGCTACTCGTTGGTATTTTGTAATAGATCAGAAATGCTCTAGAAGTTCACCACGTTAAATTTTTAACATCGATTGCTCTAGAAGTTCACCATTTTTTAACAGCGTGAGCGCAGAGCGGCAAATAATAACGGAATTTGAATAAATTAGCAATTGTAAATTGTTATTTATTTTTGCGCACGTTTATATCTATATAAATTTGCGAAAATTCTGTAAACCATGCCTTCTGTTCATGCTTTAATCAAAACCATATAAGTCAAACTTTATACAAAACTTAGAAAAATTCAACAAATTTTCGTCTAAATTTTGAACTTTTTAATCTGAATTTTTAAAATGATAGATCGGTAGAAAACAAGTGCAAGTTTTAAGCGGCTAAAAAATCGCGTCGATTTTTAATGATCTTTTATTGCGGACGGCTTGTACTTTTTACCATATACATAAAAGCGAATTTCTTGTAGAATAAAATGCACAAGACCGTTTGCATACAAAATAAAAGAAAAATATAAAAAAATAAACACTATATTTTATAAATTACACCTGATATATGCATAAAACCGCAAAATACGTCCGAAAAAAATTCATTAAAAATTAACGCGATTTTTTATCCGCTTAAAACTTTCACTTGTTTCACTAAAATTACATATGTGCATAACCAATCTATCTGCGTACCCAAAACTTTCTAAAAATTTATGGCCTTGTTCATAAAAAATAAAGTAGGTTTAAAGAGCTTTATAAATTGACGTTTTCATTAAAATTTTCAATTTATAAACCTTTTATAAAGCTACTTTATTCTTTATGAATAAGGCCATTAGATTAAAAAGTAGAAAATTTAGATCAAAACTTGTTTGACTTATGTGGTTTCGCTTACAGCATGAACCATATTTTTATAAAAAAATAACAAAAAAATTTTTACTTGAAAAACATTGTAAATATTAAACAAAAAAGAACCATGCAATCACTTTTCATTTGCCTGTGTACCTATGTACATATGTGTGTCTAACAAATTATGGTATGTTATCAAAATACCGATATTAATTAATAAACTCATAATATATAGTACAAATGTATTTGTAAACTTAATTTCGTTATAATTATTTCTGCAATCAAATTTTCTATTCATGCAAAAAGCCAAACGCATAAATATGTACGTATGTACACATGCATTTGTAAATATGTAGATATGTAATGCATGTATATATGTAACAAATGTATGTACATACAAATGTACGATTGGTCGGCTTTCGTCTTCCCCTCGCCGCTCCCATTCGCAAAAATTATTCAATTTCTGGGAATCGACACCCTACATTCACGAAATATTTAGATTTTCGCATAAGTTTGCATTTAATAAAGCAATAATCGTACATTTTGTATGG
>NW_016157320.1:276986-297488 GCF_001687245.7 Rhagoletis zephyria | reverse complement strand
AGCATGAACCATATTTTTATAAAAAAATAACAAAAAAATTTTTACTTGAAAAACATTGTAAATATTAAACAAAAAAGAACCATGCAATCACTTTTCATTTGCCTGTGTACCTATGTACATATGTGTGTCTAACAAATTATGGTATGTTATCAAAATACCGATATTAATTAATAAACTCATAATATATAGTACAAATGTATTTGTAAACTTAATTTCGTTATAATTATTTCTGCAATCAAATTTTCTATTCATGCAAAAAGCCAAACGCATAAATATGTACGTATGTACACATGCATTTGTAAATATGTAGATATGTAATGCATGTATATATGTAACAAATGTATGTACATACAAATGTACGATTGGTCGGCTTTCGTCTTCCCCTCGCCGCTCCCATTCGCAAAAATTATTCAATTTCTGGGAATCGACACCCTACATTCACGAAATATTTAGATTTTCGCATAAGTTTGCATTTAATAAAGCAATAATCGTACATTTTGTATGGAGAATAATATTAATAATTTAAAATTCTGCATGTAACCATGTTCTCGACGATACATGTAACTTTTATCAAGATTAACCATACAAATTGTGTTTCATTAACAGTTGGAACCAGCTGAAACCAAAAAAACTATGTCCGCTAAAATGGGTTAAACACAAACTGGAATTGACATTTTTTACACGCATACATGCATACATTCATATACCATGTACAGTTGAGTAGCACTAGCTTGGACATTGCATTGCTTGTACTTTGATGTGTTTGAATCTTTTATGGTGCTGAAGATTTGCTTACGGATGAAAAATATTAAAAATCGTTCGTGCATATATGTAAATATATTTTTATAAACGCTTTGAACAATAGAAATTTTTAATATTAAAAAATAAATAAAATCATTTTTTTGTATATATATAAATGGTGTTCAAGGCACATTGACCCACCTGTTCAAAAATCGTGGCGCGTCATGGACAAAAATTTTACAATTTCGGACCGAAAAATGTGAAAATGAGCTAAGTTGCCATGTTACATTTGTGAACTTCCGATAGAACCACATATGTTTGTGATTTTAGAAGTTTTGATTATATTAAAAAAAAATTATGTATTTTCCTGCAGAAAACGTACACTTTTATTTAATGTTTATTAAAATTACACCTTAAAATACTAGTTAGTGGTTGAAATATTGGAAGGGAACAGAGAAATTGAGTGTTTTGTCAAAAATTACCAAAAATTGCCAAGATTCGAGATAACTTATTTTACTGGTTATAGAGAAATAATTGCCACTTTTCACTTGGCTGGCCGAGATTTCTTCATTTTAAGATTTTAGAATTTTTGTGTCGGATTGACAAAGTTGCGTCTGATGGTGATGAATTTGCGGGGAGATGTGCTGCGGTTGTTTTTATGAATGAATTTACTTGACCTTGAGAAATACGCGCATGCGTTATGATTGAAATAGTTATTGTGGTATTTGAATATGCGCGTAATTATGTATGTGTGTATGTATGCTGCCGTGAGTTGCACATATGTACATTTGTATATATGTGCGTAGTATTTAGGCAGCAATATGCGCATATGTATGTATGTATGTACTTATATATGCATGTAAAAGCGTTGTCAAATAATGTAATATGTATGCGTGGGAAATGCATTTTCATTTGACTCCAAAACTATTGGGGCATATTAGTAGACGAAATAAAGTCGACTCTTAAGTTAAAGTTTGTCAGCCCCAAATAAGAATAAAGTTAGTATGTGCATACATATATGTAATATTATGTGCATTTGCAAGAACGTTATCAATAAATGATTTTGGAGTATGTGTATTGGGTACATATGTACATATGTAAGTACATACATACATACATACATTCAGATGCGATCAACTAATTAGCAACGAAATTCAATATGATATTGTTTGCAAATTATGTTAATTTATTTTTAATGATTTTCGTTTAAAATATAATTCAATCTGTAACAAGAACCAAAATAATAAAAGTTTAAAAGCTTGCACAAATTGCAAAAAAACGAATCAAACTTCAAGAAATGGTCATCCAAATTTTTAGTTAGAATATTTAAAATATTTTCGGGTATGCAGTATTGTAGTCCATTCAATTATAGTATAAGAAAGTGCAAGTTTCAAGTTGTTAAAAATTACCGTTGATTTTATAGTTTTTTTGTGGGGGTGTTGCTAGAATTTTTTTGTGGAGGGTGGAAGAAAATGCGAATACCCTCCACAAAAAAAAATTCTAAAAACTCAACGGTAATTTTTAATTACTAGAAACTTGCACTTTAGTGTACTTCATTGAATGGGCTACAAAGCTGCATACCCGAAAATTTTCTAAATTTCAAATTAAAAATTTGGAAATCTTGAAAGCAATTTTTTTACTTTTGATTAATTTTTATGCAATTTGTGCAAGCTTTTTAACTTTTATTATTGTGGTTTCTGTTATAGATTGAATTATATTTTAAAGGAAATTATTAAAAATAAATAAATAAACACAAATTGCAAACAATATCATTTTGAATTTCGTTGCTAATTAGTTGATCGCATCTGTATGTACTACATGCATCCATATGCGCATGCCTGGGAAATGGATTTGCATTTGTCNTTATTTTGCAATTTGTGCAAGCTTTTAAACTTTTATTATTGTGGTTTCTGTTATAGATTGAATTATATTTTAAAGGAAATTATTAAAAATAAATAAATAAACACAAATTGCAAACAATATCATTTTGAATTTCGTTGCTAATTAGTTGATCGCATCTGTATGTACTACATGCATCCATATGCGCATGCCTGGGAAATGGATTTGCATTTGTCTCCAGAACTATTATTTACAAATAATATCTACGAGTATTGCAGTAAAACTCAAAAACAACTTTGAAGTTAACAAGTGCATTGCTTTGTACATTTTTTTGTTAATGCGTCTATCTTTAAAGTGAGTTTGGGAAAAAACTAAGGCAGCTATTGCATTGAAAATAGCGTAGCAACTACAATAAGAATCATTAAAAAAAAAAACGATTTTTGCGACCCAAATGCCGACGGCAAATCACCAATGAGTTTGCATATTTGCATAGCTTTCACATATTTATTAGATAACAAATCTACGTCGTGGAGTTAAAGCGTTCCCTGGCATATATCTTCGAAAATTAATTTTCATCTTTTTTTTTATTAAATCAATGCCGCGAAAAAGAAAATCCAAACCAAAGTACTTAACATTGATACAAATTAACAAAATTGTATCTCCGCTCAGCTCTGTTAACTTGCCGCTCAGATCTGTCAATTTGCCACTCTCAATTTTCGATTCGAGTGGTGAGCTTCTAGAGTGTTTTTGGTAGTGTTTGAAAATTCACACGGCTATTCGTAATTGCTGTTTCTCTGTATTAAACGCTCTCTGTAGATTCCCTTCAAGACCAATGCTTTGATGGTATTCACGGGAAAGTTTATGTAGGTACATTTACATATTTTACACTTTTAACATAAATGTCAAGGCAGATATTTTAAGATACACTTCTTAACAAACAAATTTTTTTAAGTTATTATGAATGCATAAAATAGACATCTTCTTTGAATTCAGTACTAAAACTTGACATTTCAAGTGCTTATCAAAACTTTATACATGTTAACTAGATGGGCCATTTATCTTAAAATTATATAATTTTAATTATTTGTTTATGAAAATGCAGTTTACACTTGTTTTGCTGAGAAGCAAAACCAAAGTACGCCGGTGCGAACTCACGACGATGTATCACAAGGAAAAAAAGAAATATAAACACTTGTATTAGATTAAGTATATATGTATGTAAGACGGTTTATTGCAAGCGCATATACGAAGTTATATGCCTTACTCAAATACGATGTACATAAGCAAAGTAGGACAAAGGAATGGATGTTCACAATATCCATATGGATTACCTTAAATAGTGATCGCTGACTCAATGCTGCTGTCGGTCTTGCTGCTGTCATCAAAAAGAACCGCAGTTCAAACCGAACATCGCATTAAATAATCTTGAACTTCGAAAGAAGCCCACCGGTAGTTTTCCCGCAGCGGTGTAGCTTTGCAGCGAACAGCGGTGCAGAACACTTACCAGTGGTTCCCCAACTATTGAAGGCTTTTGGCTTCAACATTGCCGCCAGCCTTGCAATACTGAGGAATTGCAAGATGCTTCAAATTAGATTACTTAAAAATTAGGTTTAGCTAGAGATGGAAATATAATATATACAAATTCAAATTCAGTACGATACTTAAAACTAGGATGCGTGCAAAAAATATTAAATTGTTGAACTCTCTTGTGTTGGTTTTTTTTTTTTTTACATTTATTCAAATAATTCAGTTCCAATTAAATTCAAACTTTAAAAATACTATATAATTTACCCAGTAAGGGGTCGCTGTGCCTTAAAGGGCACATGGGCCAGAAAGGACCCAACCGAAAATAGAGTTCTGGGCGGTAGGAAACCCAGGATAAGCAATAAGTTCGCCTCTTATGATTTTATGATATACATCCCCACCGAAAATCAAGGCGACGGCAGAGGAAGTGTGGAAACCAGGATCGGCGAGCTTGAGGTTAATGAATTTGTCCCGCGTCGCTTGGCTGAGATGACGAGCGGGAGTTTTCAACCCGATCTCCGACAGTACCCTCGCCGGCAAGGAGAATCGCACATGTGCATCATTTGACGAGCTTACGTGGAGCTCGCACATGCTGATATTCGCCACGGGCACCGTCTTTAGGCGGAGCCGGTGCACCAGCGCGTGGCAAATTTTGCTCGTTTGCGAGCAAGGGTCTATCAGAGCCCGAGCTAAAAATTTCCGAGGCCCAATGTGTAGGTAAACCGCAACGGTGGGTAGAACGGTGACTGTTCCCGAAAGCTGCGTTAAAAGTAGGGGAAGTTGGCGTCGGGGAGAAAGACGGTGGTTTGCATGCAACAGGGTGTGATGCTTTTCCTCACAATATTGGCACGTCCCGTTGCTCAGACAGTTCTTGGCCGTGTGGGAGTGGGCTAAACATCGCGAGCAATATCGATGGAGAAGCACAAGGCGCAGCCGGCGCTCGTAGTTGGCATCTAAGAATCGCCTACAATACCGGAGAGGATGCGACCGGTGGCAAACTCTACATTTGGACCTGCCTTCCCTGGCTGCGCGCTGGGCGGAGGCATCTGTCGGTGGCGGTGGAGGCGAGGCGCGTGGCGATGATGGTGTCGATCGGTCTACGGGAACTAGTTCCATGGTCTTGATGCTAAAGCGGCAAAAAAAAGGAAAGTATTGATATGAGGGGTTAGTTTGGTAAGACCACTAACTTCACGATAGGTCGCGTTATCAATCCCTTTTGTGTGCGAATGTCTGCAACACGAATTCTTTTATCGGAGCCTTTATAAATCTTTGTGACCCTGCCCAAGCGCCACTCGTTAGGAGGGAGATTTTCATGGCGAACTACAACTAGGTCATCGACGGCGATGTCTTTTTGAGGGGATTTCCATTTGTAGCGTTTATGGAGTTCTTTGAGATATTCCTCTTTCCATCGCAGAGAGTGTTGCTGGCTAAGAGCCTTTATTTTTTGCCACCGATTAATTATCGAGACTGGGTTTGCTTCTATGGAGGGTTCGGGGGGAGAAAGTATGGGACCCCCCGTGAGAAAGTGACCAGGTGTGAGGGCTGCACAATCTGCGGCGTCGGTGGAATTGGGCGATATCGGCCTAGAATTTAGACAGGATTCAATGCGACAAAGTAGGGTTTGAAACTCTTCAAAGGTGAATTTTTGAGAAGCGGCGGTACGTCGAAAATGAAATTTGATGCTTTTAACTCCAGCTTCCCATAGTCCTCCCATGTGAGGAGCGCCGGCAGGGATAAAGTTCCAAGACACCTCCTGATGACTGTACATATTGCACAAAGACTCCCGCGACGTGGTTAGGAATTTCTTGAATTCCTTTTTCAAGTTAGCTGCCGCACCTACAAAATTGGTCCCATTGTCCGAAAAGATTTGCTGAGGGCAGCTTCGTCTAGATATGAATCGCGAGAATGCGCCAAGAAAGGTCTCTGTGGACAGATCGCTTGTACCTTCCAGGTGAATTGCCCGTGTGGAAAAACATACAAATATGCAAACATAACCTTTGGTGATTTTACATGCTCTACCAGTGAAACTCTTAATATCAAATGGGCCGGCAAAATCGACTCCAGTATTTTGAAAAGGCCTGGAAAGGGTCGTTCGCTCTTCAGGAAGGGCAGCCATGATTTGGGATTGATTCCGCTTTTTATGAATGACGCAAGTTCTGCAGTTATGAATGACAGTCTTTATGAGATTCTTTGCCTTTGGAATCCAATACTGTTGGCGAAGCAGCCGCAGCATCAATTGATTTCCTCCATGAAGAGAAATGTTATGGATCAAGTGAACTAACAACCTTGAGAACGAACAACTATAAGGTAGAAGAATGGGATGTTTTTCATTATAAGATAAAATAAGCGAATTTGCGAGTCGACCATTGACTCTCATTATACCCTGACAGTCTAAGAAGGGATTCAAGGTTAAAAGTTTGCTTTTCGGTGAAATTGGAGTTTTTGAAGTCAGACATCTCTGTTCTTCCAAAAAATGCTTCATCTGTGCCAGAATTATAAGCCGAATACGAATTTTCGAGATTTCCTCTCCCGAAACCGCTAGCGATGGATACGAGTGGAATCTTCGAGTGTGCCGGTTAGTCCTGTTGTAAAACCGGAAGACGTAAGCTAAAACACGCAGTGCGCGCGGAAGAGATGAAAATCTTTCTAAGGGATCCTCATGGCTTGACACAAGCGAAGCGTGCG
This sequence comes from Rhagoletis zephyria, assembly GCF_001687245.7. NCBI lineage: Eukaryota > Metazoa > Arthropoda > Insecta > Diptera > Tephritidae > Rhagoletis > Rhagoletis zephyria. The sequence continues at coordinate 290,699 of NW_016157320.1, read as the reverse complement.
CCTTTATTTTCCTTGCTTCGATCGTGATATCGTCCAGTTCGTCATCCATTGATGGCCATTGCCCTGCATCTTTACCTAACCAGGAAGGGCCGTACCACCACAACTCGCTTGCGCATAAGTCCTGAGGGTATGCTCCTCTGCTGCCAAGATCTGCTGGATTATCCTTCGAGTCCACGTGATTCCAATGCCTAAATCCGACTAATTCCTGTATCTTTGCTACTCGATTTGCGACAAAGGTGGTCCAGGAGCAGGGCCGCTTTTTGAGCCAAGAGAGAACGATGGTTGAGTCTGTCCAGCAAAATATGTTTTCCACCTTGAAAGGAAGTTCACTTAGAAGAGACCTAAGCATATCGACAACTAGAACCGCCCCACACAACTCCAAACGAGGAAGCGAAATAGTTTTTATGGGTGCAACTTTAGTTTTTGCTAATAAAAGGTGCGACGACACTGTACCGTGGTTTTCTACCCGCAAATATATCACCCCCGCGTATGCCTTTTCCGACGCGTCGCAAAAGGCATGGACTTCGAATGGTGACTCAATGGTGAAATTCACCCAACGCGGAATTTTTATGTCATCGATATACCTATAACTTTCTACAAAGGTTTTCCATTTAAAAAGTGTTTGAGAACTTATAGGCTGATCCCAGAGAGTACCATCTGACCAAATTTGTTGCATCACTATTTTAGCTACGACCACCACCGGAGCTAGCCAACCAGCTGGGTCAAAAAGTTTCGCTATCGTTGACAACACTTCTCGTTTAGTGTAGCTATCCTTTGAAGGGAGGGTCTGAACGCTGAAGAAAAAATGGTCTAATCTAGCATTCCATCTAATCCCTAGTGCTTTTGTTGTGCTTGTCTCATCTAAAGTTAAAAATTCTCTCTTTAATAAATGCTCATGAGGAAGATCCATGAGGATTTCCTTGGAATTTGAAGACCATTTCCTCAAAGAAAATCCTGCACTATCAAGTGCTTCTATCAGCTGGTCTCGTGCCTGTAAAGCTGTGGACACATCGTGAAATCCCGCTAAAACGTCATCTACATACATAGAATTTCGTAAAATCTGAGCCGCTAGTGGATGTGAATCATGAGAATCCTGAGCTAACTGCCGAAGAGTCCTAATTGCCAAGTATGGCGCACAATTAACTCCAAACGTTACCGCCCTTAACTGAAAATCTTGTATACCACTATGTGGATCCTTTCTAAAAAGAATCCTTTGATAGGGCCTATGAGACGGGTTAACTAAAATTTGCCTGTACATTTTTTGGATGTCACTATTAAACACGTATTTATACATCCGCCATCGTATCAGTAGCAAGGTCAAATCAGCTTGAAGGGTTGGGCCTACATGTAAAATATCGTTAAGACAAACTCCATTCGAAGAATTGCTGGACGCGTTGAAAACTACCCTTAATTTCGTGGAAGTACTTTCCGGTTTCAAGACTGCATGATGAGGAAGGTAGAAATGACTAGGAGAATGTTCAAAACTTGGAGCCTCTACTTTCTCCATGTGCCCTAGATCCAAATATTCTTGAACAACCTTGTCATACTCTTCCTTTAAAGATGGATTTTTCGTTAACCTTGCTTCGTTACGAATAAATTGCCGAAATGCAATGGGACGCGATGATCCTAGCTTAACATCCGTTGGATAAAAGTTTTTAAACGGTAGCGAAACCACGTATCTTCCTTCCGAATTCCTAGTAGTTGTTTTCAAGTACAGCTCTTCACAAAACATATCCTCGTCTGATTGAAGGTTATTTTTTGGGACTTCCTCTAACTCCCAGAACTTGCGTAGTTGGCTATCTAACGAAATGTCCTCTCCCATTGAGACTTTGGTAGCAAAGCAAGAGACGTGTGCAGTGGAAGATGCCCCAGTGACAATCCACCCGAACACCGTCTCTTGAGACAGAAGGTTGTATTGAATACTACGTTTTACCCCGTCTAACATAACCTTGGGGTACAAATCTCCTCCGATCAAAACATCGATAGGACCGCTTTGCAAAAACTTCGAATCTGCTAAAGGTACTTTAGGCAGTTTTTCTAGAATGGATTCATCTATTGAGGTCGAGGGTAAGTTACCAGTGATTTGTGGTAATACAAACGCAGTAGCTTCTATTAAAAGATTTGGATCACGGGGTGAGCCTAAAACAAACGAACAAATTTTCGATGCGCTGTTAGAAACCCTTTGATTCAATCCCGAAATAACCGCATTTGTCTTGGAATACGGTAGTTTTAAAAGTTTTCGAAGTCGTTCAGAAATAAACGAGGCTTCTGAAGCTGAATCAATTAAAGCGCGAGCTATATAAGTTGAGCCCAAGTGGCAGATGTGAACCATGGCGGTTCCAAGTAGAGCTGAGGATAAGCCTGACGATTTCAAATTTTCCTCAGCTGTCGACAACATACTGTTAGAAGAAGCGGACTGTATATTTGTATGGAATGCCTGTGAAGCAGTTCCACCTGCAGTTTCTTTTGGGGGTTGAGTGTTAGAAGACACTCTGTGAAGTAGAGTATGATGTCTACTTTTGCACTTAGTGCACGAGAATTGACTTTTACAGTCTTTTATCGAATGGCCTTTTGAAAGACAGTTTAGACAGCAGTTGTGTTTTTTAATTGCAGTGAACCTATCATTAATCGAAAGTGACAAGAATTTTGTACATAAACGCAAAGGATGTTGTTGTTTCTGACACATTATGCAGTAAGACTGAGAAATATTTGTCGCCAGAGACACCTTCTTTTGACCCGCCGGGTTGGGTTGATGTGAGAATGCTTTTTGATGTTGGTTGGTTGAAGAAGATGAAGCTGACCATTTCACATCCACTATCGATTCCAAAGTTCTGAAGCGTTGAGTGAGAAATGCATCCATCTGACTCCATTCCGGTATAGCAGCTTTATCTAGTAGTGTTTGTTCCCACAGAGAAAGTGTTGTTTCAGGGAGTCGGTTTGAACACAGGAAGATTAGGATCGGATCCCAATTCCCAACGTTGACGTTATACGTTGCTAACGCTGATAGACATCCGTTTATGCCTCGCTGGAGCTCCTTTAACGCGGGTGCACTTTCGGTCCGAATAACCGGAAGCGAAAAAAGCAGCTTCAATTGCTTGTTGACCAAAACCCGTTTATTTTCGTACGCTGCCTTCAAATTTGACCATGCGATGTCGAATCCCTCATTTGATAGTGGGGGTTTGCTAACGATGTCTCGTGCTTCGCCGCTTGTTTTATGTCGAAGGTGGAAGAGTTTTTCGATGTTACTCAGATCCGCATTATTAATGTAAATCGCGGTGAAGAGATCACGGAAGGATGGCCACGACACATAGTCACCATGGAATATTTCTGTGTCACATGGCGGTAGGTTCAAATTATTGGAGCGCTTGGGTACTTGGGCAGGGGGCACATAAGAAGCAGTATCAGCCGTCACGCTGTACTTCTGAATGCCTTCGCTAATGCGCGACAAACACGAAAGATAATCTTTAAAAGTTGAATTTTGTTTGGCTTTTACGGCTTCTACCTCATCTTCATCTTTCAGAGTTTGTAAGCATTTTTCGCATGCATTTTTAGTTTTAGACCAAATGTCTATCAACTCCGTTTTCAAAATCTCTAAAGAAATTTTCGAATGCTCGTTCAAAGTCGCTTCATCGAATCCCGCATTGAATTCGACAATCTGATCTGAGCACCTAGTGAAATAACTTAAGGTAGACATACTTGTCAAAGAACGAGAGTCGATTTATGTACAAATAACGAAAGAACTAAATTATTGAAAAACACGAAAGGAATGATAAGCGCCACCAATTAATCGAAAAACAGCAAATACTGATTGACTTTAAACTAATGATGTAAATATAGAAAGTTCCTACAGGGTCAATGCAAAAATTTCCTACTGGGTCACTTGTGCTAATATGTATATGCACTTGTAGGTATGTAGGTGTGTATGAATGTAAATACACAGGCGACTAAGCAAAAAATGCAAAGTCACCAGCTGAGCGCCAACACGAACAAAAGGTGCGTGCAATAGGAAAAAACCGAAAATGCACCGATACGGGTAAATATGTGCTGTATGTACTTGTATATAAATGTACGATTGTTTATATGTACTTAGGCACGCACAGTAAAGTAGCGAAAAATGTCGCGATGCTGATTATATACACCAAAAAAAAGATCTCTCAGTTCGAGAGATTGGAAATGTAAATATGTATGTATGTATATAAACTTATGTATTTACATATATTTAGTAAATAAGGAATACACCAAATTCGAAGATAAATAATACAGATAGATGTGGCCGAAATTAATATTTGAATATACTATGCTCCAAGATTTTCCGAAAAAATTTTATTTTAAAGAGATCACCACCAAAATAATTTGATTAATTGGAAACGATTTAAATCTTTTGAGTTATCGAGATGCGTTTAAATGCAAAAAGAACGTCACTTTCTTGTACACAATGACCACATATATCTGTATATAAAAATGTATGTACACAAGTAATTTTGTATGCACATATGCACATATGTATGTATTTGCACACAGAATTGCAGAACCAAGTGAAAGAAAAGAAAACTCACTTATGTATTTATAGTTCGATTTATGCATTCACTTTCACGAGTTGCTTTTTTTGTATATACTTTAAATAATATGTATATGCTTTTGATATGCACAATATATTTGTGTGGAAAGGTATTATTTTTCTTTTGGTTTTTATTTTCTTTCACTGCTTCGACTATGCATATGTACATACGTAAATATATGCTTGTTTATGTATTTTCGCACTTTTTGTTTTATGTATTTTGCTTATATATTTGCACTTTTCCTGTACAACTTGACTAAGATGGCACTGATTATTTTTTTCGAAAATTTATAGAAGAAAAAACACTTTCGCTTTAACTTTTATTTCTACCTCTATCGTTTTTTATTCTTTTTTGCAGAGCTCAACAATTTATGAATTTTTTCACACGCACCTGTATGTTTGTATGTATTTCGTTTAATATAGCTGAGTTGACTTGTTCGTGGTTTCCTCGGACTTTTGCTCCTCGATCGGGCTTTTGTTCTTAAAAAGATTTGCTGGGTTTTTTCTTCCTTCTCTGCTGAAATTCGGGTTAGAGTTAGGTATTGATGTACATATGTACTTCCGCTGTTATGTATCGTGGGAGTTCGACGGCTCAGGAGGACCAAAATGTTTTGCTGAGAAGCAAAACCAACGTACGCCGGTGCGAACTCACGACGATGTATCACAAGGAAAAAAAGAAATATAAACACTTGTATTAGATTAAGTATATATGTATGTAAGACGGTTTATTGCAAGCGCATATACGAAGTTATATGCCTTACTCAAATACGATGTACATAAGCAAAGTAGGACAAAGGAATGGATGTTCACAATATACATATAAATTACCTTAAATAGTGATCGCTGACTCAATGCTGCTGTCGGTCTGGCTGCTGTCATCAAAAAGAACCGCAGTTCAAACCGAACATCGCATTAAATAATCTTGAACTTCGAAAGAAGCCCACCGGTAGTTTTCCCGCAGCGGTGTAGCTTTGCAGCGAACAGCGGTGCAGAACACTTACCAGTGGTTCCCCAACTATTGAAGGCTTTTGGCTTCAACAACACTTTAACAAAACCCGCATAAATCCAAGGTTTAATCTTTGCGCATCATTAACAAAATCAACAAACTTTCGTAAAGCTTTTTAATTAGATTTCCTATAAATACATATTTTGAGTATGCTGTTTTGAAGCCCGATCAATTCAAATAAAGCGCAAGCACATAGCTGCGACTTATCGTTGATTTTTAATTTTATTTTTTATTTTTTTTTGATGAAGGCGTTGCCCATTTTCTTCATTAAAAAATCGTCGAACATACTTATATAATATGGAAGAAAATTACCGAGATCGTCAAAAATATGCCATACATCAACTGAAAATCACAGCTACTTTAAATTTGCACTTTATTAGACTAAAATTCAATGAGCTAAAAAACTGCAAAATATTAAGAGATAAAATTGAAATAGAAAGTTCGAAGTTTTTACGAAAGTTTGTCGATTTTTTTTTAATGTTGTTCAAAGATTAAACTTATTTTCATTTAGTGTTTGTTAAGGAATAAACTATATTTTTATAAACAAATTATTCAAATTAAGATATAATAAAATAAATAGTCAAATCTAGTCAATATGTGAGTGTCGTAAAGTTATGATATTTAAGAACATCTCTTTCTTAATTAATGATGACACAGTTTCTATATGAAGCTAATTTCGACATTTTTTTTTTAATAAAATTTAGTATCGAAAATATTCTTTCAAAACTTGCCTAGGAATGTGATATAATGGTTCGTTCAAAACCTTTTTTCAAAACTTATAAAGGTAAAAACGAGAAGGCGAAGACAAAAAGAGAATAAAAAAATTTCCCGCAGTGAATTTTCAAATTTTTGAAACGGTATAGTAATTTAATTTTTTAAATTTAAATAAAGCATGAATACCCCATGGAATAAACGAGTAGATAAAAAATATATAACGGTAAAACTGGCACATACATAAATATATGAAAGAATGCACTCAGACGACGCCTCTAGCCATTGTGTGTCACAAATTTAAGTTAACGATGGAAATTTTTTTTTCATGCCCCCCAAAACCAAATCTTGGCTACGCCACTGTAACAATCCATTAGTTTAAAACAAATTAGAGGTATCACGCATGTATGTAAAGTTTTGTTCACAAAAAACAATTGTAAATATATTGACAAGTTTTGAAATTTTTTTCTTTCCCTGCTTAATTTAAATTTTTTATAAAAATTGAGGTCTCAAACTTTCTAGAGAATGTATAAGAATTTAAGAACTTTTAAAAAGTAATATTAAAATATCTAATGTATTTGTCAATGTTATTGTCAATTTTTCCTAATAAACAATCGTGGTACAAAGCTCAATAAAAATATTAAAAATTAAAATATCTAACTTTTTGATCCGACTTTTTAAAAAAAATTTGGAGTACGCAGTTTTGTAGCCCATTCAGGTACAATAGAAGACGAGCTCGGGTCAGAATTTGTCTGCATATTTGAAGCTACAAACTTAAAACATATTTAGTTGGTGAGCTTATTAAATACAACATTCACAATAAAATGTTGACTGAAAGAAATAATACCGAATTTTCGAGTACGAATGAAATTGTATAGTGTTAAATGTGTTTGTGCAAATAAAATTACAGATGGTCGAACAAAAAAAATCAAAGTAAAGCTACATACGGTCACTCACAGAAGTATTCGTAAATTAGTGTTTTCACAATATTCAAAAGGTTTTCCATCATAAATCTTTTTCGTTAATTTTCGTTTAAAATGTAGCTCATTCTATAACAAAAACCATATAGATCATTCTTGCAAACTTTGTACAAAATTCATAAAAATAAATCAAACGTAAAAAAATGTTCATCAAAATTTTAAACTTTTTATTCAGAATGTTTAGAAAAATTTTCGGTACGTAGTTTTATAGCCCGTTCAATTTTAGTATGATAAAGTGCAAGTTTAAAGTAACTAAAAATTACCGCTGATTTTTTAGAACTTTTTTTTTGTCGAGGGTGTTGCGCATTTTTTTCCATATAAAAATAGATTTTGAAGAATATTTTTTTAGTGAATTTTTATGAATTTTGTACAAAGTTTGCAAGAATGATTTATATGGTTTTTGTTATAAAATGAGCTATATTTTCAATGAAAATTAACGAAAAAGATTTATGATGGAAAACATTTTGAAAATTGTGAAAAAACTAAATTATGAATACTTCTGTGAGTGACTGTATATCATATCCAAGAGTCGGTAGTTTGCAACTTTTCCAAATTTTTAGAACGTACATTGCTCAAGAAGCACAACAGCAGCTTCGCGATTTGCAGGTTTTTACAGGAAGTCATTCCCGGTTGCCACCTTCCATAAGGTTTATTAATGGAAATCCTGTAAAACCTTCAAATCGTGAAGTACCAGTTATTTTTCAAAATATTAGGAAAAGCAATTTCAAGGTGACATCTTTTGAAAAATAGTTTACATTTAATTAAACCTGCATTTACACGTTTAATAAATTGCTTTCAACCTGCTCACACGTATAATTTGTCAAAAACCTCAAGTAAATGTAAATTATAAATTTTATACTTATTTCGGGTTCTTAAAAATCAGTACTATAAAAAAATCAGCACATGTACTGATTAAAACAGCGCATCTGGCCACCATACTCCCATATCACGGTAGTTTTCAGAAATACGAAAACTGCGATATTGTAGTAACTACTAAAGCTTATTCACTCAGCGCGGAGCAGAAACTAAAGCTTTCCGCCTGCCACACATTCAAAGTAATGACTTTGGGAACATGGATCGGAAACTCGTTCTTTCCGACCATGATCAACAGCTTGTTCATAGCGCGGAGCGGAAACTAGAGCTTTCCGCCTGCCACACATACAAAGTAATGTCGTCGGGAACATGGATCGGAAACCCGGCCTTACCGACCATGTTCAACATCCTGTCCGCAGCGCGGAGCGGAAACTAGGTTTTTCCGCCCGCTGCACACAAAAGTAGACTGAAGACTAGGCCTCGCCAGCTACCAAACCTTATTATTATTATTACAAAATAATATTTATAATTAGTCTACTCTGTAATATATCACACATACTTTAATATCTAAATGTTTTATTCTCATTTGTCTGTAAGAAAACATTTTTCTGTAGACCAAATAACTAAATAATTTGGTGGAAAATAAGAATTTTATAATTTTTTTGGGAAATGGGTGTAGCCACGCCTACTCTTGATTTGATGTGTATATCTCCGTAACCGCTTCACCAACTTCTCCTAAATTTGGCACAGTGGTTGGTCCTGGTAAAACATACCACGCGGATGGAAATTTTTGAAATCGGACAATTACCACGCCCACATGCCATACAGCGGTAATTTAGAGAAATACGAAATCTTTGATAAATCACTTAATACTGAAGAGAATTCAGTAAAACGTTATGTTTGCAATAATTCTTTAGAAAGAAATACGACCGTAAATTTTTTTTTGGGGAAAACGGGCGTGGCACCGCCCACTTATGACCACATATGTGTATCTCGGTAACCGTTCCATCAATTTGTACCAAACTCGGAATAATTATCGTAATTGCCACACAAAAGCAAGACGTTGAAAAGTATTGAAATCGCACTAGAATTACGTCCACTTTTCATATAACGCTACATTTCAGAAATGCTGAAGCTTCGATATTTAAGAACGCTAATTTACTCAAAATTGATACTCTCAACAATCCCTTGGAAATAAGTAACATTATTATGGAATTTTGGAAAATGAACGTGATACCGCCCACTTATAAATATTTAATTTTATCTCATTACTAGCTGACCCGGCAGCCTTCGTACTGCCTTAATCGTTTACAATACAAATTAATATAATATCTTTATCTACATTTAATACAACACAGATAAGATATAGGTGGTCAAGTTTTCTTATTATGATGTTGCTTATAATAGTTTACAAATATTTAAAAGCTACAAATTAGTTTAAAAATATTGTACACTTGATGTCGCTCAAAAATAGTCACGTCACAACAATTAGATACTTACAAAACAAAGTTTGTCTAAAATACTGGCTATTTATAAAGTTTCAATTTGATATTGACACACACACAGTTACGATACACACTGTTAATCAATTTAAAGCTTTCTGATAAACTATATTTTTTGTTTTGTTTTGTGGAGCGTAAATAAACAAAGATGAAGGTTTTCCGACGCGCGAACACGCGACATATAATTGTCCATGCGCGAAATAGGGAAACTCCAAGTTTATTCCGCAAACTTCGAACGACTGGCCTTGCGATTTATTTATGGCCATCGCAAAGACCAGACGCACGGGAAATTGTAGACGTTTAAAATAGAATGGTAAATCCGTTGGAATCATCGGTATACGCGGGATCAAGACATCATCTCCTTTGTATTTTGCCTTTATGATTGTTGCCTCAATGACGTTTTTCATCATGATTCAATAATAAAAGGTTTGCTCAAAAACAGTTTACTCGCTCCCTCTTGACAAAATCGGCTCCCTTAACAAGGCACTGTGTGTGGGTTCGTGTGTGTGTGCAAAGCTTTTGTAAGGGAGCTAAGGGAGTGTCAAAACTCAAATGTCACTAATGAGCAAACCTTTAATTATTGAATCATGGTTTTTCATTATCATTTTTCACAGCCAGTCTTGTTCCGTTGCCCAGTCGAGGTTGATTTCTTTTACGCTGCTGATGATAACTACCTTTAACTGCTAATTGTGAGGTGGTAGTCCAGGCGATTCCAGTGAATTTAAAAACTCCGTGGGATAGTTGACTACATCATCCTGGTTTATAACGGTGTCGACTGATTTGAAGGAAACCAACTGTCCCGGAAGAAAATTCTGAATGGTCGCATTGAGATCATCGACATCTTTATTTTTCGCCGCCAATATTGCTTGTTCTCCCAGCCAATTACGTTATTGAACTGTTGCGCTATATATCTGCAAAAACACGCTGAATAAGCTCCTTTTTTGAGTCTGTGATGTGACAGAAATCTGTGGGTAATGTGATGAATCCGGTCGAGATGTCCACTGCGACTTTACTATTTCCAATGTCGAACAACTGCTTCGAAAACACATTTGCAGTTTCATCTTGTTGCAAAACTACTCGCATGTTAGTTGTTAATTGGAGTGTTTTTACGTGCCGCCACAAATTAAGTGATTTTAGGCATGCATTTAGTTCATCAGCAACAGTTGATCAGGGAATAACTGGAAGAGTCTGACGAAATTCACCTGACAACAGAATCATCGCCCCACCAAAAATATTTTGGTTGTCACGAAGATCTTTCTACAAAGAACGTTCTACATCATTTTGCGATCTGATCCTCGCCAAAAGCAATGAAATTAAGAATGCTTTTCTGGCACCTCCGGGAGCATCAAGGAAGTAAAGTCCACCAGATCCACTGTTCACAGCTTGAATCAAAGTGTCGTACGTAATTCTTTGCTGTTGATTTAATTGTGGAAAATTTGTACGCACTGTTTTGGCCAATGCTTTGGTGTCGTACTGTTGTTCTCTTTGCAAGTCGTGGTTTAATGCATCGTACATATGACGATGGGTGCTGTCATTCCCAAACAAGACAATACTTTATTTGCCATCAATAAACACATATCTTCTATCATGATCAATCAGCCCTATTCTGCATTTCGATTACGTTCCCGCATTCCGCTCCGCAAGAATCAAACTTAGGTATTCTGCGTTACGATCGAATCAAAAGAGGAAGAGAGAAAACATCTTTCGAAATCAGCTGTTTGCCTAGGAATGTGTGAAATCGAAACAAAACGAAAGAAATATTTGCCACCAAACTATAGCAGCTTATGAAGTGAAAGTTTGTAAATATTTTAAAATAACTAAATATATCTAACATCATTGTAATTTAAAAACAAAATTTCGTTCGTTTAAGTGGAAACATAATTATAAAAATGAAATCCATAGCCGCGGCGTTATTGCTTGAAGAGGAGAACGAGTCCCAGATTGCTGATGCGGAAATTGAAAGGCGGAGATTTAGGGACATGTTTGATCCAAGGTACATTGAACAGGTAGTATCAGTAGAGCAGCTGATTTGATTTATTTTCAAATTATTTGGTCTCGAAAATGTCAAATATTTTTTAATTTTTTCTCACAAAAATTCTGAATTGTTAAAATCCATTTGCATGTGAAACCTTTTTCCATACAAAACAAGCGATTGAATAGCAGCTTTTGGAACGTTCGCCCAACTCAGCAGCACGACCGCTGATTACTGGGCCTTGCAAAGGATGGATCAATGCATCGAGAAGCAAACAAATTTACTAGGAAAGAAAGTTGCATCAATTTTTATTTTTTCCAATTTCAATTTTTTAGTTTTTATAATTTTTTGTATTTCACATGGCACGCTTTGATTTAGAAGAAAAAATTCAGAACAGTTTTTGACACTTTCGATACCGGAAGCAACAACAAAATACACGCAAATGTTGTTTTTGCTCTACTGATACTACCTGTTTAATGTGCCTTGGTTTGATCCTTCTCAGATGAGTGAAGAGTCATAAATTCATCATGAACTGTATTACTCATCGCTCAAAGCCAGTGAAATTATAAACGTTGTTTGAGCACTCCACAACATTTGCATTTACTACAGAGTGGAAGATTTGAACGCAAATGAATTCCATTTTGAAAGCCGTCAGGAGGAGGTGAAGAACAAAGCTCCATAGCAAATTCGAATTCGACAACATACGCACCTCTTTTTAAAAAGTTAGTAAACACGAGTGCAATAATAAAAGCATCTTTTTTTATGTAACTTCACATTTTATGTATGTGTGTATGTATGTACATACTTCTATTAATTTTATATACAAAGAATAAATGGTATTCAGTGCATTTCACAGTCTTATTTATAGATAACGAAAACAAAAACGCCTTTGCTTCCTTTTTGAAAACCTCGCGCGATAACCCTTTTGGTTGCTAATATTTGAGCCAATTTTTCGCATTGCCCGTATTACCACTGCGAAAACACAGAAATCGAGAAAATTCATTTATTACGACTTACAATCATGCATAGTATATTTTACTTAATTTTTTTTTTATAAAATTTTATTATTTAACCCTGACTGGCTGTGATATGGAAATAGATCCTGGCTGAATGTCTATTTCTAGACCAATGCAATGTTTTGGCACCTTCATATCACAAACTTAAAAATTTCGTTGCAATTCCATTTCACACTTTTCTGTTTGATCTTTGGAATTCGTTGCAATTATAATATCATCTACATACAGTGCTACAATGAAAGAAACTTTTCGAATCATCGAATAAAAAATGTATTGATCATAATGTGAATGTATTAGACCAAAATCTTTTAAAAATATTCTAATTTTCTTGAACCATTGACGACCGGCTTGCTTTAGACTTGCTTTAGACTTGCTTTAGACTATAGATAGCCTTTTTGAGTTTGCATACTTTATCCTCACTCGCCTCCTCAACAAAGCCTTCTGGTTGTTCCATATATATGTCTTCCTCCAAATCACCATTAAGAAAAGCAGTCGAAACATCTAATTGCCGCAATTCCCAATCATTTTCTACGGTTAATGCATAAATTAGTCGAAGAGAACTTTGCCTGAAAATGGGGGCGAATGTAGCAGAATAGTCTATTCCATATTCTTGCGAATATCCTTCTTCGACAAGCCTAGCTTTCAGTTTTTCTACTGAGCCATCAGGTCTGCGCTTCGTTTTGAAAATCTTTCCTTCAGGCAAGTTTACTAATTCCTACGCCTTATTTTTCATTTGGGAGTTATATTCGTCGCTAGAGCTTTAACCCACTTTTCGCGATTGGGTAAGGATGCGATTTCTTTAAAGTTCTCCGATCTTCAACTTCTTTGAAAGGTACTGCTTTTGCAACTTCTTCAGTTTTACCAAGTGTCCAAGACCTTAAGCTGGGATCCCACGATTGCCGGAATACACCAATTATTGCCTAATTTTATGCCCCAATCGTGTGATTTCACAATACATTGACTCATGCGGCAATAGAGGCCGATATTGTGCTTACTGTGCCCAATCAAATACGGCCCGTGTGCGGCAGTCATGTGATAGCTCGATTGGCAATCATGGGGCAATGAAAATTTCAAAATTGCGGCAATATTTATTGTATTCTTGTGCGGCAATTGAAGTGGGCAATACACATCAATATTTAGGCTGTTTATTAATAA
>NW_016157320.1:274881-275064 GCF_001687245.7 Rhagoletis zephyria | reverse complement strand
CATTTTAATGGGTCTATCTCTTTTTGTTCTGGTACTTACAAACATCGGACCAAAGTTATAATACCATTTCATGCCATGAAAGGTATAAAAAACTTAAAAGTTCAATACAGCCCACGACAAAGCAGTAGAACCTCAACATTTTGACCAGTCTTGACTATTTTTCTTCTACTTATTTAATCTTCA
>NW_016157320.1:269074-274653 GCF_001687245.7 Rhagoletis zephyria | reverse complement strand
CAAGTTTTTGCTTCTTTGCTTTCAAACAACAACAAATTTGCACAAAATGAGCCCGCAATATACAAAGCAGATGCAATTGATTTATTTTATTTTATTAAGAATACGCAATTTTTACACAACAGAGAAAAAAACAGAATTTAGAGGACAGCGCAACACTTTATGGTCACAATCGCCGCATGCTCGAACAATCGTGTGATAAGTTTGGGGCAATTATTGTCACTATATTGCTTTTCGCCAACTTACGGCAATGAGTATTGTATAAAAAGAGGCAACCGTGTGACTGTACAGAATTTCATTCGGACAATTTTTTTATTGTGCTCCAATACAGTACAATAAAAATTGTTCCAGATTGGTCCATTTGCGGCAATCGTGGGATCTCAGCTTTAGTCTTTGTTTGATCGAACTAACTTGACTGTCATCTTTCTCCGGTGGAGGTTGAGCTTCGTTCATGTCTGCTGTTCTGTCATGATACATTTCTTTTTCTTCCGACATGTCTTCAATCTCATTTTCCTCCTCTTCAGTTTCCTTTTGAACTTTCTCTTCCTTTGTATATATTTGTTGATTTTTTTAATTTGAATTCATAAAAACCATTATTTTCGTTTTGGAATTCTTCCATTCCTACATCCGAAGCTTCTTCTATAAATTTAACGTCACAGCTTTTTACTAAACTTCGAGTACCACGCTCCCACAAACAATATGCTTTGGATTCATCGGAGTATCCGACTTGTATATATTCATAGCTTCTAGCATCCCATTTGCCTTTTCCTGATTTTTTATCTAGTACAAATGCTTTGCTTCCAATCTTCACTGCCGGATTTTTACCAGTCCACATCTCTTCGGGCGTTTTATCAAAATTTAAATTAGTTGGACAACGATTTCTTATATACGCCACGGTGTGAATAAGTTCAGCCCATAATATCTGTAGCAATTTTCCCTCGATCATCATACATCTTGCCATCTCTACAAGCGTTCAGTTCATTTTCTCTTCGACTCCGTTTTGCTGCGTTGTATATTCAACTGTAAGCAGCCGCTCAATGCCACGTGATTTGAGATATTGTGAAAACTCACAGCTTATAAGTTCATATGCATTATCAGAACGGACTGACTTAATCTTCCTGCCTGTTTTCAATTCAACTTGCTTTTTAAAATATTGAAAATTTGCAAGTATTCATTCTTCCTGCTTAAAAATCGCACAAATACCTTGCGAGTGAAATCATCAATAAAAACTACAAAATATACATATTTTATGACTTAGCGATTTAACCCTCATCGGCCCTCACATATTAGTGTGTATCAAATCCAATATTCCAGTAATAGATTTTTCATTCTTATGGGGAAATGGTTCTTGCGTCTGCTTTCCTCTAATAGTTTAGCTTTCGAAGCAGTTTAGCTTTCGAGGACTCAACTTTGGTAGTCCCAGAACCATGTCTTTAGTTTCAAGTTTATGCAAATGTACTGTATTTAAGTGGCCAAATCTTTTGTGCCATGTTTCTAGTTCAGTAAGAGCACAATCTACTGCTTAACATTTTTCATTGACAGATTTCTTGGATTGTACCAAATATAGGCCATTTTTTTATAAGCTTCAACCAATGTGCAACCATCCTTCGTTATCAATGCTTTTCGTTTTAGCATTATTACTTGACTACCATTTCGGTAGCTTTACCAGTTGATACAAGATTGCATTTCAAATCTGGTAAGTTTAAGGTTTTGAAAAAATTTATCTTTTTATATTTCTCATTTACTTTGATATTAATTTCAACTGTACCAATTTCTCTGACTTCTAATTATTTTTCATTAGCTAAGTATATTTTTCCGGTATGGCTTTCATCATTTTTAACAAATTGTGATAGCGAGAAACTCATGTGTGATGTAGCACCACTATCCACACACCAGGTATTCACCTTTTCTGTAGAAACTTCATTATAACTTCCTTTTTTGCAATATTCTGAGGTAACTATAAAATCTGCTGGCTTTTCTGTAAAATTAGCTTGCTCTCAAATTTGCAATTTTTCGCCATGTGGCCCTTTTTACCACATTTATAACAATCGAATGGGATATTCTTGTATGATGTACCTTGAGGATTACTGGTCTTAAACTTGTTACCTTGTTTCTTGAACTTGTTCACCTTCAGTACGTTATCTTGATCACTTGATTTATGTTCAGATTTCTCTCCGATTTCGTGGAGTCATGATCGTAAAGTCCTGTGAGAGGGAGATTAGTCAGCAGTGTTAAATGCAGTTTATATGCATCCGATAGACCATCTATTAAAATAGCTGCTAGAAAATCTTCGTCCAAATTGATATTCATTTCATTTAGAAATGAAACACATACATCAAATTCTATAAGATACCGCGTAATCGTCTGATGATTCTCCACGTTCAAATCCAGCAACTTGCGATAAGCTTCCGTTTTGCGTCGACTTCCGCTCATAAGTATCTTGTAAGTATAACCATACCTCATTTGCAGTTTTACAATTTTTAACCATTCTAATGATACTTGCACCAAGTGCAATGATTAATTCAGCTTTGGCATCCATATCCTTGTCATCATGTTCTGCTTGTAATTGCTTCTGTTTCGCCAGAGTTGCTTGTTCCTTCGCCGTCGCCGTCTCCGAAACACCTTCTACGGCAGGTCTTTGCTCTTCGCCACGTACCATCTTCAGCAATCTGTTCTTGTGGAGAACTTCTTACATTTGAGGCTTATATGTTACGTAATTCGTTCCGTTTAGCAGCGGTATCCGGCTGGTCAATGCCGCCATTAGAGGCATTTCTTGTCACCGCGGCCACCTCTGTGCGCGACCTCCAAGGATTTGGATGAAAGTTAAAGAGATTGAAGGTCTGGGTGGCATGTATATATGTGCAGCATATTTTGCCGATATGACGTAGGGTTGCTTATTTACACGGGACTTAAATTTTAAGAAAACGCCATAGATACCTTTCTTTAAAGTGCTGTATCTTGGAAACCTTTTAACGCAACTTAATGAAACAAAATATATTTCTTCCGTCTCATTATGTGCTTTAAATCTACTTTTTTTACATTAATGTGCAACGTATAAAAAATGAAAATAAATTAAGTAAACATTTTTCTTTTTGATTTTCTTTTGATTATAGCATTTTTTTTAATTTTTGTTTTTACATAAAAACATTGTCTATAATGTCAACTTTAAGTACCCAAATGGGCGTAATGGGCTACTTATGCGTTTGGACTCCAGATCGTCTAACGCTAGAGCACTATGATAAATAGACATTGAAATTTAATGAAATCGTATATATTTGAAAGAGGAAAGAAGTGTAAAAAACAAAAACAATATGAGTAAATCATATTATCTTTACTAAAGGTCTGATATCATGAAAATCCCTTCAAGGAAAAGGCAGAATTGAACTTTGTTGCAAGTTTACATGCTGCACGTATATTCATGTCACCTAGATCTTTAATCTCTTCAACTTTCATCCAAATCCTTAGAGGTCGCGCACAGAGGTGGCCGCGGTGACATGAAATGCCTCATTATATCACGAGCGATTCGCTAAAACTTAAATATGCTCCAAAAATCACAAGCTCACTTTTACTGGCTTATTGCTTTTGCACGTACGGACTCTGGGCCCATAACCTATTGAAATAATTAACAGAGCCGCGGTTTGTGCAATGCAAATTAAACAATAAACTCTTTATTCAAGATATGAATTCGGAGGAACAGAACATATTTTCACATAGACAACAAAACTTTATCCTCAGTTGATTATTAATAATTCTGAACATACCTACAAGTATATAAACAGTAAGTACAATATAAATTCTGTTGATATTCAATAGGAATTTAGGGCCGGTTACTCAATGTCTGGTTAACACTAATCTCCGATCAAACATAGTTATGGACGTTACCGACTCCCTGTTGTATGCATAGACTCGAAGACGTCGATAACGATGTTTAACCAAAGATTAATGTTAACCAGACATTGAGTAACCGGCCCTTAAGGTATTTTAATTAAATACAAACGTATTACCGGCTCTGCTAATACGATGAAATACAGTAAAACCCGCTTAAGTACCTCATGAAAAATGTCAGCTTTTTGAGGTACTTATTAATTTGAAACAACCCGCTTAAGTACCTCAATGAGGGTACTTAAGCGAACATAATTATTGATGTAGTTAATCTTCTTGTTAACTTACTTCTTGAAAAAAAAATTACATTTAATGGAGTGTACGTAGTTTAAAACCAAGATCATAGCATTATCTAAACACATAAACAAAAACTATATAAAAAAATGGATAAAGCAATGTTATGTAATTTGTACAAGAATTCAGTTCTTTAAAGTCATTGATTCTACATATTTATACACACATACAGTGTTGGACATATCTATCATTTAGGCCCAATTTCAAAATGATGTTGTTTGTCACTTATGCTTATTTATTAATTTTCAAGATTTTTCAAGTAAAACTCAGTTTATTCCCTTACAAATACCATATAAACTTAAGCTCAAAATTTTTTAGAACACTGAGAAAAAATCAATAAATTTTCATTAAAATATCAAACTTTTTTATCAGAAGTGTTTATAGCCTAATCAGTTTTAAAGTAAAAATGTGCAAGTTTCAAGTGGCTAAAAATTACCGTTCATTTTTTGGATTTTTTTGCCGAACGTGTTGCGGGAGCACTTAAAAGGGGAAAATTATAAGTAAAATTGTAAATGGGGTACGAAAAATTTAGGTACTTAGGCGGGTTGGGTATATAAGCGGGGAGGTACTTAAGAGAGGGAGTTTATTCAGATTACATCAAAATATTCACGGTGCCCACGGGTACTTAAGCGGGTTTCACTGTAAGTGAATTCACCTTGCGTGTTTTTTAATGCATTAAAAATTCCTTTACAGTGCTACTTGAGTAATTTACGAAAAGTATAAACGTCATAAGCACAGTTTATGTAAAACAAGTAAGAAAGTCTAAGTTCGGGCGGAGCCGAACATTAAATACCCGGCGCAAGTATTAAATATATGTTTTTTCACCTTTCCGAAAGCTACCGCTAGATGGTAACCCGGGGTGTATCAATTTTGGGTAAGTTAGCGTCCTTCAATTTCGAAATATTGAAGTTTCAAGCATTACTGAAATTTACCGTTATATGAAAAGCGGCCGTAATTTTAGTCCGATTTCAATAATTTTCAAAGTTTTGCTTATCTGTGGCAAGCACAATAACCACACCGAGTTTGGTACAAATAGGTAGAACGGCTACCGATATACATATATGTGATCATAAGTGGGCGGTGCTACGCCCATTTTCAAAATTTTACCATAAACGTATTCCTTGGTAAAGAATTGTTGCAAGCATCAATTTTGAATAAATTAGCTTCAATATTTACTGATTTATCGAAGATTTTGTATTTCTCTAAATTACCGTTATATGGGATGTGGGCGTGGTTATCGTCCGATTTTAAAAAGTTTGGGCAATTTTGTATGCTGTACCAAGGCCAACAACTATGCCAAGTTTGGAAGAAATTGGTGCAGCGGTTACCAAGATATACACATGTAACCATAAGTGGGCGTGGCTACGCCCATTTTCCAAAAATTTATAATATTCTTATTTTTCGTC
>NW_016157320.1:261187-267605 GCF_001687245.7 Rhagoletis zephyria | reverse complement strand
GTAACCGTTCTACCAATTTGTACCAAACTCGGTATGGTTATTGTACTTGCCACGTGTAAGCAAAACGTTGAAAATTATTGAAATCGGACTAAAATAACGGCCGATTCTCATATAACGGTAAATTTAAGAAATGCTTGAAACTTCAATATTTCGAAATTGAAGGACGCTAATTTACTCAAAATTGATACACTTCGGCTTACCATCTAGCGGAAGGTTTCAGAAGGGTGAAAAAACATATATTTAATACTTGCGCCGGGTATTTAATGTTCGGCTCCGCCCGAACTTAGACTTTCTTACTTGTTTTCAATTTCAAACGTTACAGTAATTCTGTGTTCATATGGAATAGTAGCTTATGTCGAACGGCTGGCTTTAGTATAACGCGGCATTCGCGGCATACGATTGCGAATAACTCACTGGCGCCGAGCCGTTGAAGAACTTTTGGCAAATAAACGTGCAAGAAATAGTTCCGATATTATCAAGTCAATATTCTTATTAAGTCTCATCAAAAAATTCCTTGTCATTTAAAGGATAAAGGGAATGCCGCATTATACTAAAGCCAGCTTCTCGACATAAGCTACTATTCCATATGAACACAGAATTTATCGTCTGAATATCTACTTGGAGAATACAATTCTGTTGAAATTTATATTGTCTGTGTAATGAGTTAAGGCGGATTCAACGTTCGTGTCCGGACACTTTTTGTTAGTAATTTTACTCGTTCTTTTCCCACTCTGTCTCGCTGAGAGCGCAACCAAAATGTGCTGAACACTCTTTGTTCGAATCAAATTGATTTTGGTTATCTGTCCGAATGACTTGATGATAATGATTGCCATTATTTCGTTTTTTTACGTTTGGTAGCAGTTGACACGTATAAACCACATGATTTAACATAAACACACATGTAGGCAACACTTTCGAATGTCAGTCAGCTGGTTTTTTTTCAAGCAAAATAAATAAAAATAACATGCAATCGCCACAAGGACCAAGTAAATGTAATTTATTTCAATAATAATTACTTAAAATTTGAATGTTCTTAGTCTTAGATTTATCACTACTCAAAAAGCTCTTCGTGGAGGTACAGAAGGAATCCCGATCATTTTTGTACGATCTCAGCCAGAGGGAATATAAAAATAACAAATTGAAGCAAATAGTTTGGGCTGAAATTGCCGAGTCGCTTGAACTACCAAGTAGGTGATATTTTATTAATGTACATATGAGTGCTCAATAGGCGAGTCTTTCTTTTTATTAGAAGATGAAGTTCAAGTGCTCTGGAAACGCACCCGGAATAAATACCAAGTCTATCTTACCCAGTAGTAGTGCGCGGCGCCCACAAAAACAAATGGATTTGTTCTTGTTGCAGGAAATGGATTTTTTGCGACCGTTTATAGAGAATGCCGAGTAAGCAATGTCCATTTCTCATGCGATGTTACGATCAGCAAAAGTTACCGCTACAGTAGCAACATACCACCATTACGTTACCATATACATACATCCATTTACACCTGCATATACACACATTTACACGTACATATGTATAAGCAATCAGAAATGGGAATACTTCGATTTTTCCGAGGTGGTATATTAAAATTGTAGCGGAAAGTTAAAAGAGTTTATATATACATAAACACTGGCCCTTAATGCGATTGGCGATGCTCGGTTGATAACTGCTAGTTATCAATGAAATTGACAAAATGGTATTGAATCTTGTACCATTTGGTAAAATTGATTAATAATCATCAACTATCAACCACGATTTGACAATCGCAAAAGGGGCCATTGAGAAATTTTATTATGTTTATGTAAAGTTTTATTCCAAAAGTCTGAATCTTTTTATGCGCTTATATCAATAATAGACCAACATCGACGAACTACACCGACGCCAACACACAACGAATTCAACATTTGTTCGATGAAATGGCCACAGATCCAGAGGTTATAGACTGTTCCATGGATGAATCTTCGTCAACGCCGATTATTCGCAAAAAGCCAAAATCCGTGGATTCCACTAAAGATATAGAGGCAAGCTTGCAACGATTGGAAGGTATTGCGACGAAAATCCTCGCCACTCCGCGGGACCCGTTTTATTCATATTTTGAAACGGAAATGGAGAAATTGTCTGACCCAGTGAAAGCAGAATTAAAATCACAATTCATTACTCAAATTTATGAAGCTCAAAAGAACAAAGATTTTTAATTTATGATTTTATTATTATATATTATTGCACTTTATTATTAAACTTAAACTTAGTAGAGTGTAAAACTGCATACTAAACCTTTTTCTGGGAACTCTAATAAAACATGAAATTTTGTTGAAATTTTGT
The DNA here is from genome assembly GCF_001687245.7 of Rhagoletis zephyria. Classification (NCBI taxonomy): domain Eukaryota; kingdom Metazoa; phylum Arthropoda; class Insecta; order Diptera; family Tephritidae; genus Rhagoletis; species Rhagoletis zephyria. Next base: position 265,285 of record NW_016157320.1, on the reverse strand, counting down.
AGATTATTTAATTTTAACTTTGAAACTTTTATTTGCATATACATGGGTTGGTTTACCTTTGAAAAACTAATGAACATTGAACAAGAGAAAAATAGCCAAAATTGGTCAAAAACTTGGGGTTATATTCTACTGGAAATAGGTATGCATGTATACAGTGACGAAAATATAAATAGGGAAGCGAAATTTTAACAAGTTTTGGCTATTTGTCTTTTGCTAATTATTCTTATTAAGTTGAAGTTTTGATGAGACTTTGCAGTTTTTTTTTAGTCTTTGTACAAGGTTCGAAAATTGAATTTACATATCAATGGTTGAGTGGAAGATCGACCTATCTCGGCAGCAAGTTCGAAAACGCCCTTTCTCAGAAAACTTTTTAAGAACGCCCTACTTCAGATTTTGATTGAAGAATGTCCTAATTAAGAATTTTATTGAAAAACACTCTATCTCAGAATTCGGTTCAAAAACGCCCTATCTCAAACGAAAATACATTGAAAATAGGGCGTTTTTGATTCGGCAGCTGAGATAGCGCGTTTTTGAACCGAATTCTGAGATAGGGCGTTTTTCAATCAAGTTCTAAAATAGAGCGTTGTTCAACAAAATTTTTAAATAGGGCGTTGTTTAAAAGTTTTCTGAGATAGGGCGTTTTCGAACTGGTTGCCGAGATAGGTGTATCTTCCACTCAGCCATCGATATTTGGCTTAGGTTTTACAATGACCTATAAAATGTATAAACATTAAAGAAAAAGTAAAGAAAGAAGAGAAAAGAAAAGAAAAAAAGAAAAGAAAAGAATGAAAAATAGTCAAACCTGGTCAAATCGTTGGGGTGGTTTTATTTATTTTGGCAATAGGTATGTTATAAACTATAAACTACTCTGGAAAGCTTTCAAAGTAATTTGTAAATATATTCCGGACAGTCATGGCATCTTGTGAGGCATGATTACTTCGAGAAGATAATATTGGTTGTAAACTAATTCGGGTAATGTCTAATTCGCTGTCCTCTTCAACTTCATCCGCGTTTAAATAATTGGAGGCGCTTTTTTCTCGAAGCCAATTATGCAAGCACACTGTAGCCTTCACAATATTTATTGCAGTTTCCTTGCTGGCAATAATTGGTTTGCGGTATATCTGAAAACGGCTGGATAAAATTCCGAATGCGTTTTCAACAACCCTTCGCGCTTTGCACAGGCGTTTGTTGAATATTAATTCTTTTTGAGTCAAGTTCGTAACATTTCGGCCAGTNTTTGTTGAATATTAATTCTTTTTGAGGCAAGTTCGTAACATTTCGGCCAGTATATGGACGCATTATATTCTTTCGTAAAGGAAATGCCTCATCTGCGAGAAAAACAAAAGGAGCAATTTCATTTGTGTTAGGAAGTACATTTTCTCCAGGAATTTTCATATTTTGCGGGTGATGCAAAATACTGTTGCCAAATTTTGATTTTTTAAACACTCCACCGTCACTATTATGCCCTAAAGCACCTATGTCTACCATTATAAATTTATAGTGCGCATCGGCCACTGCCATTAAAACCAAACTGTGCGTATGTTTGTAGTTGTAAGTACGCGAATTGTGTTTCGGAAACGCCTGCAATTTTGGTATTTTTTTAATGATGTTTTACGCCTGTATATGTGTATCAAATAAAACACCTCTTTGTGGTAAAATTTTCGAGTGACGAAAGCTGAACTAGTAGAAACACAAAATTTATGATATCAATTTCGTGACGAAAATTATACACATTTTTTAACTGCCTTTGAAACGTACGGAAAATCTTTTTTATTCATACGAATCGTTGCAAAAGTTCTGTTTTTTATTTTGTGTTTCTAGCAGTAAACGGAATTTCGCAAAGTTCCGAATAAATAAAAAAAAGATTTTCCGTACGTTTCAAAGGCAGTTAAAAAATGTGCATAATTTTCGTCACGAAATTGATATCATAAATTTTGTGTTTCTAGTTCAGCTTTCGTCACTCGAATGAACACGAAATAACACATCCTGGAACAAAACCATCTTAGTTTTTTTGTTCTTTAATTCCTGAAAGTCTTAAAGAAATTAAATGAAGGTACGTACAGACGCCACATACATAGCAAAGCATCTCGTAGTGGAGACACGAACCAAAACACATTTACCTCTATATCTGTGCAACTGGTAGCCGGAGCGTAATATATAAGGTATCGTTTGAAAGGTGTTGGCCTATAGAATAACACTAAATATGTTGGGTGTACCCACTTGCCCTCTTAAACCGGCAAAGGCCAAAAAACGTTTTTTGTTTCGCAACACTTTAGCCTAATTTTTAAGAATCCGGTTAATCGTTTATGAAACTTGAATACATTTTCTGGACACACTCTGCAAACCTTTCCAACGATATCATGTAAACATGTCGATTGGACGTCTGGATAAAAACTTCCAAATCTCGTGTATATATAAGCGAGTCATTTCAACATGCTACTGTGGCTGCTTTCGTCACTCGCGCGCACTGCCGTGCCAAATCAACCATTTTTAGAATTTTTGTCTGTCTGTCTGTCTATATGTTTGTTCGCGCATCACTCGAAGACGAATGCATGGATTTGAATACAGATTTCACCGATGTATTGCTAGAGGTGTAACTTAAAATATAGAATGAAAAAAATTAGAGAGTTGCCACCTGTTTGAAAATTGGAGTATAAGTAAATTTATAATAAAAAATTAATTTTGCAATAGGGGCGTCAAAAGAAAGAGGCTGAAGAAGGCTTACAGCCAAAAATATTTTTTTAGAGTTGCCACCTGTTTGAAAATTTACATTTAATTTAATTTATAAGATAAATTGAATACTGCAATATGGGTATCAAACTGAAGGGGTTTAGGAAATTTTATTGCCGAAAATATTTTTAGGGAGGGCTGGCACCTGTTTGAAAAATTATATTGTATTAAATTGATAAATAAATGAAATCTATATCTACATCTATACATATAATAAAATTGTAACAGGTCGATATCTGTACCTTATAGATATTAAAGAAAAATTAATATATTTGGTTTTTATTAAAGCACAGAAGCCAAATAAACAATTTTTAGAGGTTTTGAATCTCTGTCTGTCTGTATATTTGTACGCGCATCAGGTGAAAACATGGAATTGATTGCAGTTTTCACCGATGTATCGCTAGAGATCTGGCTTTCAATATAGAAGAAAAAGAGAGTTAACACCTGTGTTTAAAATTTCAATTTAGGTCAATTGATACGGTAAAGTGAATACTGCAATATGTATGTTAAAAGAAAGAAATTTACAAAGGCTTACAGCTGAAAATATTTTTGTGGAAGGTTGCCACCTATTTGAAAACTTTAATTTAATTTAATTGATAAACTTAGTTTATATTATAAATTTAACTGAATTAAAGTTTTCAAATAAGTGGCAACCCGCTTCAAGAATATTTTCAAAAGTAAGCTTCCTAATCCTCTTTAGTTTAATATTCGTATTGCAATATTTCATTTATTTTACAAATTTTAATGAATACAATTTTTGAATCAGTTGGCAAATCCCCTAAAAATATTTTCAGCATTAAAATTTCCTAGCTTCTTTAGTTTGATGCCAATATTGCAATATTTAATTTATGCTATCAATTAAATTAAATTAAAGTTTTCAAATAGGTGGCAACCTTCCACAAAAATATTTTCAGCTGTAAGCCTTTGTAAATTTCTTTCTTTTAACATACATATTGCAGTATTCACTTTACCGTATCAATTGACCTAAATTGAAATTTTAAACACAGGTGTTAACTCTCTTTTTCTTCTATATTGAAAGCCAGATCTCTAGCGATACATCGGTGAAAACTGCAATCAATTCCATGTTTTCACCTGATGCGCGTACAAATATACAGACAGACAGAGATTCAAAACCTCTAAAAATTGTTTATTTGGCTTCTGTGCTTTAATAAAAACCAAATATATTAATTTTTCTTTAATATCTATAAGGTACAGATATCGACCTGTTACAATTTTATTATATGTATAGATGTAGATATAGATTTCATTTATTTATCAATTTAATACAATATAATTTTTCAAACAGGTGCCAGCCCTCCCTAAAAATATTTTCGGCAATAAAATTTCCTAAACCCCTTCAGTTTGATA
>NW_016157320.1:240166-261162 GCF_001687245.7 Rhagoletis zephyria | reverse complement strand
TATGTGTTGCCATATGGGTATCAAACGAGAGTATTTGAGAATAATAAAATTGCAACAGGCCGATATCTGTACATAATAGATGTTAAAGAAAAATTAATAGGGGGTTATTATTTTATCAATACCGTAGTTATGGCGAAAAGTTGTAATTATTGGAAAGGCTGGCTCGATATACATTTTCGTAAACGCGCAAGTATCATTCGATTAGGAACCATTTTCTCCTAGACTTCTAAATCCCATTGAACTATTGCAACACGGTTAAAAATTTCGGTTTTAATTTTAAACTTTTTGGACTACATATATGACCAAACTAAATTCAGTTTCAAATACCAACCTTCCAAGTTTAAAAAAAAGAGAGCACATATGTTGGGTTTAGAATTTAAACAATTCGGTTTAAATGTAAAAACATTTTCATAATGAAGAATAAAAAAAAAAACAATCTTAAATTTCATGCTNTAAGCAATGGTTTTGCAGAAAATGAACCCAATGGATGGCGCTGCAGACGAAATATATAGAAACCCCGTGTGGTTGGTCTGCTTTGGCACTATGTTTAAGTTATACGAATTTAGTTTTCAGATGTCTAAATGAAGGATGGGGTTAAGTTTTTCTGACGCCCTCATGCACGATCATGCGGTCTTGCATCTACCCAGAAATCAGTTCATAAATTTTACCACGAATTGTAAAAGTGGTGAATTAACAAGGAAAGATCACCGTAGGTATATCAATTGCTTTATTTGAAAGATACTTAAGAGATCACACGACTCATTTAGCAATGTGCCGGAAAACTTTTCATCCTGTGGGACAGCGAGGATTCTTGGCCCTCCTATAACAGAAAACGCACTTCTGTGCTCTTGATTTTCCCTATAAGAACTTTTATTGGCATACGCATCGCACCAATGTTGTAGTTGCAAGATCATACAAAAAGATTATGCATGCAGAGATTTCACAGGTGGAAATAAGACCATCGGTAAAGCTCATGACACCGACAGGGATTGGTATTCCATATTCACAGCGTTACTATTATTGGCCTATGTGTGAGGAGGATACTGCGCCTTAGTGGTTGCAACTTAAATCAAAAATTTTGACTTTACAGACTAATTTTGTTTTTAAACCCTCTTTTGCATTGGCCAACGCTCTTATTAGGCGCCGCGAAGTAAGCGGGCATTGGCTAGTATATAATATTTTTATACACACCTGTATTACGACATGTTTCCCGTCTATTGCACCTAAGCAATAGGGAAAGTCCCATTCCAAAAAGAACTAGTCTGAAGTACTTTTCCACATGTCTTCAGAAGGGGCAGGGAAAACAAATTGTTATTTTTTCTCATATCTGTTGACAGGTTTCCCTTACAATATTAGATGTGGTCGAAGCGCCAATTAGAAATCCATAAAACCCAACTGACCTTTTGCTTTTCTGCTTCAAGCGGTTTAATCTAATTAATAGGCAAAATTTTTGAACTTCTACGCAAAATAATTGGATTTGTTGATGCCTTTCCATATTGTAATTCAAATTTGGCAGCTTTTTATTTATTTTACTTTTTCACTACGTCAAATTTCACCCAAATGACAGTTCATCAGCTATTGACTTTAGAGGCAAATAAAATGTGCCGAACTGAACGGTGAACCGTACTTCAGCACTCTCTCCGACAAAAAATTATTGAGAGAAAATAAAAAGTTGTCCGGACACGAACGGTGAACCCGCCTTTACTATCCCCTTTTTTACACAACAACGGTGACGAAATAGTAACATCTTGGCGATAAAATTCTCTTCCAATTGCTGGCAGAGAAAGTTCAGATATAATTTGCATTGGTTTAAGTTTCGCGTACGACGATTTTTCCAATAATTACACAGTGATACAAAATAGAGGTTTATGTCCCCGTATATGATGAACTAAAGTAAACGAAAGTTTACAGTCCCACAGCAAAATTCCAAACGGACTTTTTGTTTATACATATCTAAAGTTGGTGATTTTTAAAATATCGTTTTTACAGGAAAAATTTAGTAAAATTCGATCAAATAATGTTTTTCTCTGCCACTCTTCTGCCAAGTTATGGTATCTTACTGTTTTTGGTTGAGGAGTTGATTTTTGACGTTTACAATGTCGTAAAATTTTTGCGATTTCGTATGATTTTTCAGTTTTTAAGGCCAAGAAAGGCCGTTTCATTGTAAAATATACGCTACATGATGTTACAAAGATCATAAATTTTTTGTGAGAAAAAATAGCATTATCGTGGGAAAAATGTTTATAGGGAAATTTACATCGTCACGGCTATCGGCGTCTCTCTCAGTATGAATTCCCAGCTTGTGCATCAGTGTAATACACACTGGTTCAAAAAAATTAAATTTTTTTCTCATAAAACTTTTAACATAAATATTTTGTCATGTTGCTACTTTTTCTAAAATATATTAAATGACCTTTTTAAAATCATCTACCATAAGTTTTACAATAAAGTGAAGTTTGGGTTGGCCCCCAAAAAATAAGATGCAATATTTTGACAAAAGCCTTCGACAAAAAATTGTTTGATCGAGTTTTACTCAATTTTTTCTGTAAAAAGAGACTTTTAAAAATCACCAACTTTAGATATGTACGCATAATTAAAAAAACAGATCTATAAGCAAAAAATTATTTTGGGGTTTTGTAGAATCTTGTTGCACTGTGCTATTTCTTATATTCGATGTTCATATAAGTAAATTATGACGAAAGAATTGCATGTATACCTTTCGTTTGAGCGCGACTGGTGGTACACATTTTATTTAAAAAAATATCCTGTTCTTCTAAAGCGTTTCCCCCCAACGATCACTTCGAAGCCTTAAACCACTTTCGTCTGCGGCCATAAAAAAATTAAATCACTGCGTACTTGCGCACACGGCCAGTGTTGCCGCGCATAATTTTTAGTGGTAGCCAAATTCCTTTAAAAAAATGGCTAAAAAAGAGCTAAAAAATCGTTGTGGCTAAAAATGGTAGCTAAAATTTTTTACTTACATATACATATATAAGTATATACGTAAACATTTTCAATAAGTAATGGTATATAAAAACAATGAACTCTGGAAAAAAAAGCTAATATTTTATCCAACCAAAAACCTTTTTGTATAAAAGGGGAAATATACGACACCAGCTTGGTGGTTCCATCAAGTGATTGTACCATCAGGCTCGAAGCATATAACTTACCAGCATGCTGGTACAATATTTATTTCTTTAAAAATGAGGTTGAAGAAAGATCGAAATGATTAGAGCCGAAATTTCATAATTTTTCTAGCATTTTGTTAAGCATTGTTTTTTTTTTTTGTAATTCACAACTGCAATATCGTGAACGTAATCTTCCACAAACACGGCTTTGACTCATACAGGGAAAGAAATTTCCGCCAAAATACTTTTTACTTAGAAAATTGAGCTAATTTCACCACTCACGACACCAGTATGCTGGTACAATCACACCACAAGAACATACACGGTCAATCGACTTGATGGGTCGTTTAGAAAACTTGGCATATTAAGGGCCGTGAACTTATCTATTTTAAACTATAGTTAAATCGTTAACAGATAAGTTAACAGACCCAAACTTTTACAGTATGTATGAATGAAAGCGTAGGGAGCATACGATACATATATGTACATATATCAGTTTTTCTTAGTTTAAAAATTCATCTCTTACATGACTGCAAAAAAAAACCAATTAAGCATATACAACGTTTTCATGCCAAGTATGAATAAATTCTAAAAAGGGCTAAAAAAAGGGCTAGGTGCAATTTTAAATTTATGTGGCCAAAAAAGTATGTGGTAGCCAAATTTAGCCACCAAAGGGCTAAAACGGCAACACTGCACACGGCCAGGCGGCAGGTATGGATGTGCAATGTACAGTATGTGTGTATGTAACTTTATACGCATTGTATCTAGAGGCGTACATACCTATGTATATCTTCACGGAAACAGCGGCACTTTCGCTGCCATTGCCATTGAAGTCCAAAAAATCCCAAAAACGTGCCAGACTGCGTGTTGCTGGTGTGACTGAGTAGTGAGTTATCGAGCAGCAGGTTGAATCGCCATTCGTTGCGACGTACTCGTGCAAATGATGATTAGAATGTTAGTGGCGGTGGTGATGGTGATGGTGTGGGATCAGTGGCGGAGGAAGTGAGGGTCTATGTGTAGCGTCGAGTGGTTGATTGCGACAACTCTCTGTGCATGTGCTTGATGTAAGAACGCTTGATTACGTCGAGAATGAATACGGAATGTGATGTAAAAAACGCCAACGCTCCACCACCGGTGTGTCGCCCTTTTGGCTTTGATGTCTTTTTGCAGTGCCTCTTTTTGGGAATGGGAAGAGAGCGACTCAAGAATATTTTTACTGACATTGCATGTGGTTGACACGCGTACGCACGCACAGTCATTCTATGGTGTTGAAATCCAGAAATGTACAATCATTTTTCTTTGAAAGTGAAAATTCCATTTGACATTCCAAAAAATCCTGCAATTCTTTATTTTTGCTACATTTGTAATGTAACCTGCCGCACTGTCGACAGAAATCAATCCAGTTGTCTTTTGCAGCATCTTAAATACTGAACAAGTGAAAAGTCGGAGTTCGGGCGAACCCGAACGTTAAATATCTGGCGCACGAATTAATTATCGTTTTTTAACCTTTCGGAAAACAAACCTTATGTGGTAACCAGGGGTGATTTCCGTCTATGTATTTAAAAACTTTTCAATAATAAGCCGCGTCCGATTTAATGAAATTATTTAACCATGCTTAGTGGAAATTTAGAAACCGGTTACCGAGATAAACCTGTGATGTCATAAGTGGGCGTACCGATTTCCAAATTGTTCAACATATTTTTTTTTTGTACCACAGGCCCGGCAAATCACGTTCACCCCGTGTGGTTAGTTCGCCTACCCAAAAAAGAAACCCTCGGAACGTGCGACTAATGAAACATGAACCACGCTTTAAAATTATATTAAATAAAAAATTTAAAATTTTTATGCGTTTTAATCGATTTTGTAACATTGTTGCCCTCACAAACGTTTTAAGTCGCTGAAGTCCGGGAAGACTTCTTTCATTCGAACATGCCGAACCTAACATCGTCATTTGCAATCGCACGAACCGCACAAATTCTGGGATGAGGCCTGCACACCATGCATATTTTAAGGTGGTCAACGACCACTCTCAACGTTATGCCTCTTCAATAACACCATGCAAATTTACTTCTCGTTCCTAAGTCTTTCTGTGTTGTTCTTTGATGAACATATTTAACAGTGTCATTATGTTCACAATCTCCCGCAGCGAATCGTTCTAATACTTAAACAAAAATAATCGTCAAGTCATTTTCAATTCGACTTTTAAGCGACACTATTAGTTAGTCGAAAGCTTCGATATTCAATTTTCTACAAAAATCTTGGGATGTTTTGAATTGAGATTACCTCCTGGATCAAGGCTTAGGCTTTCTGCACATATTTCGTCCAATCATAGTTGCTCCTTCGTCACATTCGTGATAAAACGATTACATGACGACTACACTTTCGCACACTCGCCGCGACATTTCAATTCATTTGGCATCTAAAAATTCGCCTAGGGCAGGTATTTCCAGTTTTTTTGGTTGATATTTTTGCGAAATTCTTACAACCTGCAATTTTAAAATAATGAACTGTGTTTCAGCAATTCTAGACAAAATGTTTCCTTAATATCTCTTCTTTTCTTTTCCTGAAATGTGTTTTGTGCTCGCACGCAGACTTTTTACAATTTCGTCATATTTCATAGTTAAAACTCTCACATTTATTGAATTTAATTGCAATTATCTACTTTTTAACAATTTCCACAGATATTATGCAATAAATACTCATTTTTTATTTACTTTTAATGCAAATATTAACTTTTTAACTAACTTTTCCCCATAAAATGTAAACAAACAATGCGTGCATAACGATTAGCAAAAGACAGTGTTGTACTTATCCGTGCTTGCATTTCTACGATTTGCCAATAACTAGCCGATAACGACAAGGTGCAAACCTCCATTGAAATACATGTGCTCGGCTCATTATCGGAAGCTTGCCCTGACGCGGAATTTGTGGCTCGTCAAGTACCAATTCACCAACAGCTTGAATGCCATTTTGCCACATAGCGTGAAACTTTGTATTACGACATCCATACAGAACGTCATTTACTGCTTTAACCTTTCCGTGACCTCGTTGGTGTACCAATTTGGATTTTTAAAACGAATTTTTGAAATTTTGCATATGTAGATCTAGAGAGCATCATGTATACTTTTAAGAATGAATTAAGGGAATTTTTTAACATGTTTTTATAATTCGTATGTCGTTGGGAGTGGCCAAGGTACATCTATACATTCATTGACATCGTTGATACAATTGTATCACCAACATATTCATGGAAAATATAGGAATTTGTTACATACAATTGTAACTTCAAAACCTACTAACCCGCAAACATATTTTGAGCGTTCAGAACATATGATTCCGAAAGGAGTGCTAGGTGGGTAAGAAATATGAGCTTCACAAACAAAAATATATGAATCATTTAGTAGTCATATGTATATGATCAAACTTATGAGCCAGGACTTCGTGTCAATATAAAAACAATAAAAATTTGAAATTTATATCTAAACCTGTTTATACAGATATGGAAAATATTTAGGAAAAAAATAAGCAAATGTGTATATGTACAGAGGTATGTATATGGGCTAATTTAAAAAATAGGTACACTTTCCAAAAAAAAATTAAATTTTTAAATCTGTGAGCACACCTTTGTTTTATATATCATTTTATTCGTAATCTCTTAATTAATCGATTAAGTGTAATTCATTTTCATTAAGTGCTTCAAAAGTTAGACGAGGAATAAACACGAAATAGAGACAAAAGAAGAAGCTGGGTTCAAATTACGCTGTTCAAGTTGTAAATTTTGTGCAAAGATTTTTAAAGTTGAACTTACTAAATTGGGATGTTCTAAATTCAATGGCATCCCCCGTTTTACCAGATTGGCTCCGGTTTTCGAGATAACGGTACTTTCAAATTTTATAAAATTTTAACTATGCAATAAATAACTCCCTCAGTTTTGAAATTATTTTACTACAATTTTTCACATAACGGTTTTTTAATATTACCTTAATTATTCCTTAATATTTTCGAAATGGGTTCACTTTACCATATAGCTCCAATACAACTGATTACTCAGATATGTGTTTTTGCGCTATAACTCTAACTTCATATCTGAATAATAAATTGAATGCGTGCTAAATGTTAAAGTGAACCTATACTAAATTTTAACCCGCTTAATTGGAGGAATTATAACGCAAAACAACGTCTCTGAATAATCAGTTGTATTCGAGCTAGATGTTATAGTACACCGATTTCGTGTGCCAAATTTTAGTAAAATATCTTCAAAACTGAGGAAGCTTTTTTTAATAAAATAGGCTGCTTTGCATACATACAAAGTATAATGTTCCATAACGCCGAACTACAAAATGTTGACAATGTATACTTTTCCAAAACGCATCCGAAAAGTTATCATATCAGTTAGCATCAGAAACAAAGTTGGTGCTTCGTTTGTTATTGGTTACCATTGGTGTTTTTAAAAATGGAAAATTCAGAAAGATTGTACATTGCTACATTCATCATTTAAAATATGCAATGTGTATGGTTGCAATGTGTCGGNACAAAATGTTGACAATGTATACTTTTCCAAAACGCATCCGAAAAGTTATCATATCAGTTANCTTTCCAAAAAAAAATTAAATTTTTAAATCTGTGAGCACACCTTTGTTTTATATATCATTTTATTCGTAATCTCTTAATTAATCGATTAAGTGTAATTCATTTTCATTAAGTGCTTCAAAAGTTAGACGAGGAATAAACACGAAATAGAGACAAAAGAAGAAGCTGGGTTCAAATTACGCTGTTCAAGTTGTAAATTTTGTGCAAAGATTTTTAAAGTTGAACTTACTAAATTGGGATGTTCTAAATTCAATGGCATCCCCCGTTTTACCAGATTGGCTCCGGTTTTCGAGATAACGGTACTTTCAAATTTTATAAAATTTTAACTATGCAATAAATAACTCCCTCAGTTTTGAAATTATTTTACTACAATTTTTCACATAACGGTTTTTTAATATTACCTTAATTATTCCTTAATATTTTCGAAATGGGTTCACTTTACCATATAGCTCCAATACAACTGATTACTCAGATATGTGTTTTTGCGCTATAACTCTAACTTCATATCTGAATAATAAATTGAATGCGTGCTAAATGTTAAAGTGAACCTATACTAAATTTTAACCCGCTTAATTGGAGGAATTATAACGCAAAACAACGTCTCTGAATAATCAGTTGTATTCGAGCTAGATGTTATAGTACACCGATTTCGTGTGCCAAATTTTAGTAAAATATCTTCAAAACTGAGGAAGCTTTTTTTAATAAAATAGGCTGCTTTGCATACATACAAAGTATAATGTTCCATAACGCCGAACTACAAAATGTTGACAATGTATACTTTTCCAAAACGCATCCGAAAAGTTATCATATCAGTTAGCATCAGAAACAAAGTTGGTGCTTCGTTTGTTATTGGTTACCATTGGTGTTTTTAAAAATGGAAAATTCAGAAAGATTGTACATTGCTACATTCATCATTTAAAATATGCAATGTGTATGGTTGCAATGTGTCGGAACTCTGCATATACAAACAGTTTGAATACCGCAGTATAACAGTTTTCAAACATTGTATTGATAAGTTTTGGAAGTCAGCCATAGTTAAAATATAAGCCACGTTTCAAGTACCGCTATCTCGAAAAGTGGAGCCAATCCGGCAGAACTGGGGACGACATTGAATTTAGAACATCCCAGTTAAGTGAGTTCAACTTTCAGAACCTTCGTCGAAAAAAGTTTATATGATACCACGCTCGAAATATTCTGATCATTAAAAGTAGTTAATCAGCGTTTTTACAAACTTCTAGAGAAAATTTGTTTGAAGCATTTTACAGATATACGTAATTTTATAAGGACTAGTAGTTATAAAATGATTTAGATCGTTTCGACGTATTTTCCAAATGTGCCTTTAATTAAAGTGTTTTTGGAATAAAAATTACGCTCAAGATCGCAGAATATTTTATCTTTAAAAGTTGGTTTATTCTGATAGCACATCTCTCGCTAAGGTATCAAATTATTCGTAATTGTTTGTAGAATACAATACATACTTAAAAAGTTCTTAAAATTAATGCTTCAAAACCTTACGCGATAAACCGAAAATTTTGAAAATTGTGAAATGTGGAGTTACAGACTTTGAGTTACTTACCATTTCGTTAATTTTTAATGCACACTTTTCTTCACCACACACACCTTCTACATATGAAGTGTTCACATAAGTGCTAAATACACATTAAATTTCAAATCCGAATATGGTGTGCTTTAAAAGTTATGACATAATTAATTGTGCCCCTCTTAAAAATTACATAAAAAATTCACTTGTTTTCATTATTTTTTTTTAATTTAAACACCTAGTTATAATTCCAAAGTTATGCAGCAAATTGATCCAATTTTTTTTGAGGCTTCAAGTATACGTCAATGAATTATATCCAAAAGCAAACTGCTTGATATAGTTTACAACAGTGAAAATAAATCTAAATAACACAAAGGTTACCTGTTTTTTAGATTTGCCCATATATGCACACAAGTATGTATGGTATTTGAAAGAAATTTTTGCACCTTTGAAAATATGGCTCTAAAGCAGTTATTTCCAAAGTGGTCCAGGTGGACCCCCAGGGGTCCACTGGAGACTCGACAGGGGTCTACGTTGGCGTGAAAAAAATATGGGGGTCCACGAGTTGTAAATGGGGGTCCACGAAAATTTATCTGGTTTCGATAGAAAAATAACCAAGATGGTTGCTATTTATTTAACTTTAATTTTTTTGAGTGGTGTGTAGTGCTCTTGACGCACTGGTGAACTTACCGTCACTTTGTGTCATCATACGTGGGGAAGCCTTAAAGGCCACCTGCAGACTAAAAAGAAGCAGATGTTGGTATAAAACTGAGTTAGGCCATGGTGGAATTATATATAGTAGGGGTGCCAAAGAGGGGATTCGGGGATTTACTCGAGCGCGTCAGATTAACATATGGGGGATACCCTGCATCCTGTTGAGTACCTCTGCCAAATCTAAGCCATCTATGTAGAGCCGCGCGCATAGGAGAGCTGATCAGAATAGTAAAAAAATTGATAGGTGGATTTACTCGAGCGCGTCAGATTAAGAAATGGAGGGTTGATTACATGTTGAAAAGTGTGCATTTCAATAATCTGACGATTTGATCGTGATGAAAGGGATTGGGAGGGTCGCAAACTTGCAAAAAAAACGTTACCTGGACATTCTCGAGCGCGGCCCATTTTTTTTTTATCATGAAGGAAACATCTGAAGGATAACGGGAAGTATATAATCTGACGATTTCCACAAGCAGGAGTGACGAAAACCGTCAACAAAGATTGTCGTGTGCACTTGCTGTTTTTCAAAACTACTACAGATTTTTCTACGAAATTTGTTATTTTTTGGCTGCGTTTCTTTATACATTCCGGATAATCCCATTTCACAGCCGGAATAAACAGAATGCGTATGAAATCGTCGCTCGAATAAAGAAACAGTGTAAATTCCCATACACTATTATTCGATAATTGCACCATTGGATAGACAATCCTTTAATCTATTAGATAAAACTTTAGTTTTCTTAAATATCTCTTTGGCTCACTGATTTATTCGCGAAAAACGAAATTGTGTTTGTAGGGTTTGTAATGGTTTATAAAAACTTCCAATTCGTTTTTCTCAAAACTATACTTTTCATGTTACACTATTTCATTATTCCAGCGACGAAATATACGTTAACATATCATCAGGAACGTTCTAAAGAATAAGTAACAAAAACGTTTATTCCAAACGTTCAGAATGAATAAAGAAATGCAGCCTTTGATTTGTTTGCTGTTTTCCGTTCATATTATTTGTCACAATCATAAGACTGTAAGTATACCCAGCGGACCAAATGCTCGCAATTGATACCAGCTGCGAGTGAAATGTGAGAATTAACGCAAAGAAACTCTCGCTAAAGGCTCGTCAAATAAAACACCTCTTTGAGGTAAAATTTTCGAGTGACGAAAGCTGAACTAGAAACACAAAATTTATGATATCAATTTCGTGACGAAAATTATACGCATCTTTTAACTGCCTTTGAAACGTACGGAAAATCTTTTTTTTATTCACACGAATCGTTGCAAAAGTTCTGTTTTTCANTAAAACACCTCTTTGAGGTAAAATTTTCAAGTGACGAAAGCTGAACTAGAAACACAAAATTTATGATATCAATTTCGTGACGAAAATTATACGCATCTTTTAACTGCCTTTGAAACGTACGGAAAATCTTTTTTTTATTCACACGAATCGTTGCAAAAGTTCTGTTTTTCATGTGTATACATCTTTGGTTTCGGTAGGGGTAAAATTTGCGAAGCTGTAACGCATATCCCAGCACAAAATTTCGAAGGGCTTAGCATGTGTATTTCAGCATAAAATTTTTATTTTCATTAGAAGCACCCTGTGTTCGCTTGCCAAATGGTTGCATACATTTAGGCATATGCATAGTAAGAGGAAATGCGCTACAATTGATTATTAGCCGTCATCGATTCGCCATCAATTAGCAAGTGGCGAAACGAACGAACTCAATGAGGTACAACCAAACTTGCTATCGTCTATCCGTGCTAGATAACTTTGTTGTTGCTTTCACATGCAAAATTTTTCGTTAAGCGACCGGAACTCAAACATAGCGAGCGAGAAGTGGCGAATCGACGACGGCATGGCATCCTATGACACCCACAATGCACAAGATACTAATTCCTTATTAACAATAGGACAATTATCGGGGAGGCTCAAGAGGCCCACAACAAACACTACCGAGAAATTTTATTCGCGGAAGTTTTCTCGTGTAGTATGTAACCGTGGCATATATAACCGGCTGTTGATGAGCTCAGGCTCGTTTTAAGCAGTATTTCGGTTCATGACAAAAAAAAGAAAAAATATCAAATCGTTTTCCCCAGACACAATAAAGCTGCTGTTACCCTCTAAATCCGTTGTCAAAGATGTGACAAAGTAATAGTTTGAGGCCAGCGAAGATTCTGAAAGCGAAAACTAATTAACCAATGATAGTGTACACACATTTTATAAATAAAGGTAGTCAATATATTTAAATAGTAAATTATTGGCTAATATATATATTTTATTAATATAACCTATCTGTAATACAAATCATTTCAATTTTACATTTGATAAACAATTTTGAGTAGATAGAGGCAATAAAATATTTTTTGCCGCATAAAACTTGAAAATCTACCTATATGCGGTGTTTCCAAGATATTTTAACGCCCTTGAGTCACAAGTATATATGTACAAGTATATTTTATCAATCATACCGATAATGTCATGTATTAAAAGAATCAAAAAGGAAAATGAATAAAAAAAATTAAATCAGCAAAATGAATAAAATTAAGTGAAATTAATATTTAATTTCTAACCTAACCTACATTTGTATGTGTGTAACTGAATCGCCTTTATATATAAAAATATTATCCTAATTTTCGAGCTTGACTCCCTAATCTGTTATTAGAAAAAGAGATTAGCCATGCAAAATTATAATTAAAAATATCTCAGATTAAACCGATAACTTTTTGGTGTCCAACCCAGTTTTATCGATTATACTTGCGAAGAAGAGGAGGAATGTCAAATGTTAAAGTAAACAAAAATTGACGCTAGTAAGGAAAATAGGTTTGTAAGGGTATTTTAATAAAATATTCAGTTAAAATATATTTAAATGGCCTAATATGTGTTGCAAAAAAAAAGTGACCACGGTGGCACAGAGAAGAAGTTTAACTTTTCTGCGAGTTGTGTGAATAACAAGCACAACCAATTTGACAGCTAACGAGCTTTGATTGAGATTATATTCATATGTAAACGTACTTTTATGCTTTGCCGTTCGCATATGTATACACATCAAATTTCATGAGTACCTAGCACTCACGCCTTTTTTTTGTGTTTCTAGCAGTAGACGCAATTTTCCAACGTTCCGAATAAAAAAAAAAAAAAGGTTTTCCGTACGTTTCATTTTGTGTTTCAGTTCAGCTTTCGTCACTCGAAAATTTTACCTCAAAGAGGTGCTTTATTTGATATCAATTATTTTGGGTAGCAAATTCAAAATCGACCTAAATACAAACAATAATCTAAATATTTTATTTTTCTCAACTAAATTGCTAAAAATATTATCTTAATCTAAATTATGTATTCAAAGCGATGTGCCCATTGAAACATATAATTTTTCGTATACGGAATAAAGCAAAAAAGAATGATCATATCCTCTGTATTCGAAAAAATTAAAATTAAAAGCAAATTATGAGAAATGATAAAAACTTATCAACTTGGTACCAACTTTGGATACAATAAACAACTGTATTCGTCTGATTGTCTCGTAGTATATTTTTGTTAAGATTTCTACCGGGTGTGTGGCGCACACATGGGCTATTTTTAAGAAGTTTTACTTCTATCACGTGTACGATGGTGCTCTCGTGCTATCAAACTAATGCTTTTTTCTCAAGTAGTTTTGCTCAGTGCACGGTTAAAAGTTTCGGTTTTAATTTTAAACTTTTTGGACTACATACATATATGGCCAAACTAAATTCAGTTTCAAATACAAACCTTCCAAGATTAAAAAAAGCGAACACCTATGTTGGGTTTAGAATTTAAACAGTTCGGTTTAAATTTTTAACCCAAACATTTTCATAATTTAGAATAAAAAAGATCTTAAATTTCATGCTCCGTCTGATGGGGATTGAACCCGGAGAGCCTTGGTAGCAACCAATTGTATCAAGCAGCTTTGCACACTCAGCTACAGCCACGCATGTAAATGTGCTTTCATATGTTGAGTTTGAATCAACACCACATTTCGCTGTGTGCAAACATTTTCTATTTCGGTTTAGATTTTAAACCAAATTTTCTATATATGAAACCTTGAAACTAGAATTAAAACATTTTGGTTTGAGTTTTAAACCACGAACTTTTTCGACTAAAATTTAAACCAGAACATATTAAAAATTGCTTAAAACTATTGACTGGTTTAAAAAGTAGACTACAGAAAATTAAAAAAGGCAGTAGTCCCAGCGCGGTTTAAAAATTAAACCCAAATTTTTTGTGTGTCCATACTGTTGGCAGTTAGCGCATTGCGGGATTTCGCGTTTTGGGCGTGGGGGTTCAAATACAATTTTTGTGTTAAAGAGATATTTGATTTCGTATATTTCCTTATTATTAGGGTTTGCTTTTAGCTCTACAATGAACATTGGTAGCGGGTTTTTCGTGTTTCTGTGTTTCATATTGTAAATGTTAATAGGGATATGACCGAGATTTTGTAGGGCTTCAGCGATTTCTTCGGTGCCAATAGACGAGTGCATATTTCTGAGTATAGCTTTGAAATTTCTTTCTTGTTTTGGCTTGTATGTATAAAACTCAGTGTTTTTTTTGCTCTAGTTGCAGAACAATTGTTTTGTAGGCCTCGGAAAAATTTGGGTTTAATTTTTAAACCGCGCTGGGACTACTGCCTTTTTTAATTTTCTGTAGTCTACTTTTTAAACCAGTCAATAGTTTTAAGCAATTTTTAATATGTTCTGGTTTAAATTTTAGTCGAAAAAGTTCGTGGTTTAAAACTCAAACCAAAATGTTTTAATTCTAGTTTCAAGGTTTCATATATAGAAAATTTGGTTTAAAATCTAAACCGAAATAGAAAATGTTTGCACACAGCGAAATGTGGTGTTGATTCAAACTCAACATATGAAAGCACATTTACATGCGTGGCTGTAGCTGAGTGTGCAAAGCTGCTTGATACAATTGGTTGCTACCAAGGCTCTCCGGGTTCAATCCCCATCAGACGGAGCATGAAATTTAAGATCTTTTTTATTCTAAATTATGAAAATGTTTGGGTTAAAAATTTAAACCGAACTGTTTAAATTCTAAACCCAACATAGGTGTTCGCTTTTTTTAATCTTGGAAGGTTTGTATTTGAAACTGAATTTAGTTTGGCCATATATGTATGTAGTCCAAAAAGTTTAAAATTAAAACCGAAACTTTTAACCGTGCACTGAGCAAAACTACTTGAGAAAAAAGCATTAGTTTGATAGCACGAGAGCACCATCGTACACGTGATAGAAGTAAAACTTCTTAAAAATAGCCCATGTGTGCGCCACACACCCGGTAGAAATCTTAACAAAAATATACTACGAGACAATCAGACGAATACAGTTGTTTATTGTATCCAAAGTTGGTACTAAGTTGATAAGTTTTTATCATTTCTCATAATTTGCTTTTAATTTTAATTTTTTCGAATACAGAGGATATGATCATTCTTTTTTGCTTTATTCCGTATACGAAAAATTATATGTTTCAATGGGCACATCGCTTTGAATACATAATTTAGATTAAGATAATATTTTTAGCAATTTAGTTGAGAAAAATAAAATATTTAGATTATTGTTTGTATTTAGGTCGATTTTGAATTTGCTACCCAAAATAATTGATATCAAATAAAGCACCTCTTTGAGGTAAAATTTTCGAGTGACGAAAGCTGAACTGAAACACAAAATGAAACGTACGGAAAACCTTTTTTTTTTTTTTATTCGGAACGTTGGAAAATTGCGTCTACTGCTAGAAACACAAAAAAAAGGCGTGAGTGCTAGGTACTCATGAAATTTGATGTGTATACATATGCGAACGGCAAAGCATAAAAGTACGTTTACATATGAATATAATCTCAATCAAAGCTCGTTAGCTGTCAAATTGGTTGTGCTTGTTATTCACACAACTCGCAGAAAAGTTAAACTTCTTCTCTGTGCCACCGTGGTCACTTTTTTTTTGCAACACATATTAGGCCATTTAAATATATTTTAACTGAATATTTTATTAAAATACCCTTACAAACCTATTTTCCTTACTAGCGTCAATTTTTGTTTACTTTAACATTTGACATTCCTCCTCTTCTTCGCAAGTATAA
This sequence comes from Rhagoletis zephyria, assembly GCF_001687245.7. Lineage (NCBI taxonomy): Eukaryota > Metazoa > Arthropoda > Insecta > Diptera > Tephritidae > Rhagoletis > Rhagoletis zephyria. The sequence continues at coordinate 245,107 of NW_016157320.1, read as the reverse complement.
TCGATAAAACTGGGTTGGACACCAAAAAGTTATCGGTTTAATCTGAGATATTTTTAATTATAATTTTGCATGGCTAATCTCTTTTTCTAATAACAGATTAGGTAGTCAAGCTCGAAAATTAGGATAATATTTTTATATATAAAGGCGATTCAGTTACACACATACAAATGTAGGTTAGGTTAGAAATTAAATATTAATTTCACTTAATTTTATTCATTTTGCTGATTTAATTTTTTTTATTCATTTTCCTTTTTGATTCTTTTAATACATGACATTATCGGTATGATTGATAAAATATACTTGTACATATATACTTGTGACTCAAGGGCGTTAAAATATCTTGGAAACACCGCATATAGGTAGATTTTCAAGTTTTATGCGGCAAAAAATATTTTATTGCCTCTATCTACTCAAAATTGTTTATCAAATGTAAAATTGAAATGATTTGTATTACAGATAGGTTATATTAATAAAATATATATATTAGCCAATAATTTACTATTTAAATATATTGACTACCTTTATTTATAAAATGTGTGTACACTATCATTGGTTAATTAGTTTTCGCTTTCAGAATCTTCGCTGGCCTCAAACTATTACTTTGTCACATCTTTGACAACGGATTTAGAGGGTAACAGCAGCTTTATTGTGTCTGGGGAAAACGATTTGATATTTTTTCTTTTTTTTGTCATGAACCGAAATACTGCTTAAAACGAGCCTGAGCTCATCAACAGCCGGTTATATATGCCACGGTTACATACTACACGAGAAAACTTCCGCGAATAAAATTTCTCGGTAGTGTTTGTTGTGGGCCTCTTGAGCCTCCCCGATAATTGTCCTATTGTTAATAAGGAATTAGTATCTTGTGCATTGTGGGTGTCATAGGATGCCATGCCGTCGTCGATTCGCCACTTCTCGCTCGCTATGTTTGAGTTCCGGTCGCTTAACGAAAAATTTTGCATGTGAAAGCAACAACAAAGTTATCTAGCACGGATAGACGATAGCAAGTTTGGTTGTACCTCATTGAGTTCGTTCGTTTCGCCACTTGCTAATTGATGGCGAATCGATGACGGCTAATAATCAATTGTAGCGCATTTCCTCTTACTATGCATATGCCTAAATGTATGCAACCATTTGGCAAGCGAACACAGGGTGCTTCTAATGAAAATAAAAATTTTATGCTGAAATACACATGCTAAGCCCTTCGAAATTTTGTGCTGGGATATGCGTTACAGCTTCGCAAATTTTACCCCTACCGAAACCAAAGATGTATACACATGAAAAACAGAACTTTTGCAACGATTCGTGTGAATAAAAAAAAGATTTTCCGTACGTTTCAAAGGCAGTTAAAAGATGCGTATAATTTTCGTCACGAAATTGATATCATAAATTTTGTGTTTCTAGTTCAGGCTTTCGTCACTCGAAAATTTTACCTCAAAGAGGTGTTTTATTTGACGAGCCTTTAGCGAGAGTTTCTTTGCGTTAATTCTCACATTTCACTCGCAGCTGGTATCAATTGCGAGCATTTGGTCCGCTGGGTATACTTACAGTCTTATGATTGTGACAAATAATATGAACGGAAAACAGCAAACAAATCAAAGGCTGCATTTCTTTATTCATTCTGAACGTTTGGAATAAACGTTTTTGTTACTTATTCTTTAGAACGTTCCTGATGATATGTTAACGTATATTTCGTCGCTGGAATAATGAAATAGTGTAACATGAAAAGTATAGTTTTGAGAAAAACGAATTGGAAGTTTTTATAAACCATTACAAACCCTACAAACACAATTTCGTTTTTCGCGAATAAATCAGTGAGCCAAAGAGATATTTAAGAAAACTAAAGTTTTATCTAATAGATTAAAGGATTGTCTATCCAATGGTGCAATTATCGAATAATAGTGTATGGGAATTTACACTGTTTCTTTATTCGAGCGACGATTTCATACGCATTCTGTTTATTCCGGCTGTGAAATGGGATTATCCGGAATGTATAAAGAAACGCAGCCAAAAAATAACAAATTTCGTAGAAAAATCTGTAGTAGTTTTGAAAAACAGCAAGTGCACACGACAATCTTTGTTGACGGTTTTCGTCACTCCTGCTTGTGGAAATCGTCAGATTATATACTTCCCGTTATCCTTCAGATGTTTCCTTCATGATAAAAAAAAAATGGGCCGCGCTCGAGAATGTCCAGGTAACGTTTTTTTTGCAAGTTTGCGACCCTCCCAATCCCTTTCATCACGATCAAATCGTCAGATTATTGAAATGCACACTTTTCAACATGTAATCAACCCTCCATTTCTTAATCTGACGCGCTCGAGTAAATCCACCTATCAATTTTTTTACTATTCTGATCAGCTCTCCTATGCGCGCGGCTCTACATAGATGGCTTAGATTTGGCAGAGGTACTCAACAGGATGCAGGGTATCCCCCATATGTTAATCTGACGCGCTCGAGTAAATCCCCGAATCCCCTCTTTGGCACCCCTACTATATATAATTCCACCATGGCCTAACTCAGTTTTATACCAACATCTGCTTCTTTTTAGTCTGCAGGTGGCCTTTAAGGCTTCCCCACGTATGATGACACAAAGTGACGGTAAGTTCACCAGTGCGTCAAGAGCACTACACACCACTCAAAAAAATTAAAGTTAAATAAATAGCAACCATCTTGGTTATTTTTCTATCGAAACCAGATAAATTTTCGTGGACCCCCATTTACAACTCGTGGACCCCCATATTTTTTTCACGCCAACGTAGACCCCTGTCGAGTCTCCAGTGGACCCCTGGGGGTCCACCTGGACCACTTTGGAAATAACTGCTTTAGAGCCATATTTTCAAAGGTGCAAAAATTTCTTTCAAATACCATACATACTTGTGTGCATATATGGGCAAATCTAAAAAACAGGTAACCTTTGTGTTATTTAGATTTATTTTCACTGTTGTAAACTATATCAAGCAGTTTGCTTTTGGATATAATTCATTGACGTATACTTGAAGCCTCAAAAAAAATTGGATCAATTTGCTGCATAACTTTGGAATTATAACTAGGTGTTTAAATTAAAAAAAAATAATGAAAACAAGTGAATTTTTTATGTAATTTTTAAGAGGGGCACAATTAATTATGTCATAACTTTTAAAGCACACCATATTCGGATTTGAAATTTAATGTGTATTTAGCACTTATGTGAACACTTCATATGTAGAAGGTGTGTGTGGTGAAGAAAAGTGTGCATTAAAAATTAACGAAATGGTAAGTAACTCAAAGTCTGTAACTCCACATTTCACAATTTTCAAAATTTTCGGTTTATCGCGTAAGGTTTTGAAGCATTAATTTTAAGAACTTTTTAAGTATGTATTGTATTCTACAAACAATTACGAATAATTTGATACCTTAGCGAGAGATGTGCTATCAGAATAAACCAACTTTTAAAGATAAAATATTCTGCGATCTTGAGCGTAATTTTTATTCCAAAAACACTTTAATTAAAGGCACATTTGGAAAATACGTCGAAACGATCTAAATCATTTTATAACTACTAGTCCTTATAAAATTACGTATATCTGTAAAATGCTTCAAACAAATTTTCTCTAGAAGTTTGTAAAAACGCTGATTAACTACTTTTAATGATCAGAATATTTCGAGCGTGGTATCATATAAACTTTTTTCGACGAAGGTTCTGAAAGTTGAACTCACTTAACTGGGATGTTCTAAATTCAATGTCGTCCCCAGTTCTGCCGGATTGGCTCCACTTTTCGAGATAGCGGTACTTGAAACGTGGCTTATATTTTAACTATGGCTGACTTCCAAAACTTATCAATACAATGTTTGAAAACTGTTATACTGCGGTATTCAAACTGTTTGTATATGCAGAGTTCCGACACATTGCAACCATACACATTGCATATTTTAAATGATGAATGTAGCAATGTACAATCTTTCTGAATTTTCCATTTTTAAAAACACCAATGGTAACCAATAACAAACGAAGCACCAACTTTGTTTCTGATGCTAACTGATATGATAACTTTTCGGATGCGTTTTGGAAAAGTATACATTGTCAACATTTTGTAGTTCGGCGTTATGGAACATTATACTTTGTATGTATGCAAAGCAGCCTATTTTATTAAAAAAAGCTTCCTCAGTTTTGAAGATATTTTACTAAAATTTGGCACACGAAATCGGTGTACTATAACATCTAGCTCGAATACAACTGATTATTCAGAGACGTTGTTTTGCGTTATAATTCCTCCAATTAAGCGGGTTAAAATTTAGTATAGGTTCACTTTAACATTTAGCACGCATTCAATTTATTATTCAGATATGAAGTTAGAGTTATAGCGCAAAAACACATATCTGAGTAATCAGTTGTATTGGAGCTATATGGTAAAGTGAACCCATTTCGAAAATATTAAGGAATAATTAAGGTAATATTAAAAAACCGTTATGTGAAAAATTGTAGTAAAATAATTTCAAAACTGAGGGAGTTATTTATTGCATAGTTAAAATTTTATAAAATTTGAAAGTACCGTTATCTCGAAAACCGGAGCCAATCTGGTAAAACGGGGGATGCCATTGAATTTAGAACATCCCAATTTAGTAAGTTCAACTTTAAAAATCTTTGCACAAAATTTACAACTTGAACAGCGTAATTTGAACCCAGCTTCTTCTTTTGTCTCTATTTCGTGTTTATTCCTCGTCTAACTTTTGAAGCACTTAATGAAAATGAATTACACTTAATCGATTAATTAAGAGATTACGAATAAAATGATATATAAAACAAAGGTGTGCTCACAGATTTAAAAATTTAATTTTTTTTTGGAAAGTGTACCTATTTTTTAAATTAGCCCATATACATACCTCTGTACATATACACATTTGCTTATTTTTTTCCTAAATATTTTCCATATCTGTATAAACAGGTTTAGATATAAATTTCA
>NW_016157320.1:235921-240141 GCF_001687245.7 Rhagoletis zephyria | reverse complement strand
AAATCATACTGCCGTAGAAGACCGGTATGTATTAAATGCGCTGGCCCCCACTTGTCTGCAGATTGCTCGCGCAAGACAAAATCCAACGATGTTAAATGTGCTCTATGCGAAGGAAATCATCCATCAAACTATAAAGGATGTATGGTGTACAAAAATCTGCAGAAACTCAAATACCCACCATTAAGAAGAATGGAGGACAACAATCCCAAAAGTGTCAGCCAGCAGCAATCAGCTCCACTTTCACCCATTCGAGTCTCGCAACCGCCCCGAAATTTACTTTCTTACTCCCAAATGTTGAAAAGCAAACAAGATCCGAGTCCAAGTAACTCACTCCCTCAATCAAAAGAAAACGCCTCTGATGCCTCAAGCGAAATGCGAGAAATGATAATGCTTCTCAAGCAAGTCATGCAACAAATCACAACTATGATGAATCTCCTCGTCACCCTTACGGCGAAGTCCAGTATCCCTACAATTCCATGAATATTCTCCTGTGGAATGCTAATGGCCTATCAAAACACGTACTCGAGGTTAAAACGCTACTCAAGTCTAATAATATAGATATTCTCCTAATATCCGAAACCCATTTCACCGAAAAAAGCTATTTTCAAATGCCGAATTACAAACTCTATCATACAATGCATCCCGATAAAAAAGCACATGCTGGCTCAGCTATATTAATAAAAAACAATATTAAACACTTTAATATTAACTCATACTGCACGGAAGCTATCCAAGCTCATGTAATATTTATTCTGTTTGTTGGCACTAAATCCAAACACAAACGCATCTTAAGTGTCTTAACAGTGAAACAATTTCTTATTTTCTAAGTTTGCGAATAAAACTTCACACTTAAAATTAAGACATTTATAACAAACATTTTATGAAGAAAATCCCTTCTTCGTTTAAAATAAAAATAAGCGAAATCGGCCCAATTTCATACAACCCCTCCTGACATGAAAATTTTCTCCACGACAAGGCTAGTAGCCATTTCTAACAGATTTTGGGTCGCTTAGTCAAAAATGGAAACATATATACATATTTGAAAGAAAACAAGGCACATAGCAAAATCGGCTAAAAACGGCTAATTTTTTTCTGCAAAACGGCTAACAAATCGGCTGCCGGCTAAATCGAAATTTCTCCGGCTGTTTGCTATCGCAACCGGCTAAACGGAAATGTTTTGATTCGCAAATGCACATACTTATCACAGCGCACGGCAGTGCGCGCGAGTGACGAAAGCAGCCACAGTAGCATGCTGAAATGACTCGCTTATATATACACGAGATTTGGAAGTTTTTATCCAGACGTCCAATCGACATGTTTGAGATATCGTTGGAAAGGTCTTGCAGAGTGTATCCAGAAAATATATTCAAGCTTCGTAAAATTTTAACCGGATTCTTAAAAATTAGGCTAAAGTGTTGCGAAACAAAAAAAGTTGTTTTGCTTTAGCCGGTTTAAGGGGGCATGTGGGCACCCAATACCTTTCAAACGATACCTTACATATTAAGTTCCGGCCACTAGCAGGAAAGATATAGAGGTAAATGTGTTTTGGTTCGTGTCTCCACTACGAGATGCTTTGGTATGTATGTGGCGTATGTACGTACCTTCATTTAATTTCTTTCAAACTTTCAGGAATTAAAGTACAAAAAAACTCAGAAGGTTTTGTTCCAGGATATTTTGATTCGTACGCCTTTGTGGGCGTGGCTGCTGCCTGAAATTCGAAAAAAATTCAATTTTTAAACTACCACTGAGGCCGCACTACTCAGTCCATGGCATTGATGTGGATATCAGCAGAAGGGTCTTCAAACAAGCTATCTAACGCTATCTTTTATGTTTATGAAATATAAAAATGTCATAACGTTATCGCCTGAAAACTAAAAATCGGGCTGCTGAAAATATAGATTTCGAGAATTTTCTCAAAAACTGGTCAGTCGATTTTATTCTTGGTTTCCACAAATCTAGCCCGAAACCTTATCTTTCTTCTGGTATATAGCTTATATGTGGGAAAACTCTTGTTGTGGAGATATTAGGATTCAAATTGAAAAACTGTCGCTCCAAAAAGGGTCAAATGGTTAAAAATTTACATACTCGTCTAATTTGGTTACTTTAAGATATAAAAATAACATACCCAGTTCCCCGAAAAAAATTCTTAAAGAATAATATTTCACTAATATGGGTCTAGAAAAAATGCTCTTTAGAAGAATGTATGCGTAATAAAGTTTCAAAACACGAGTTTTTAAAATCATATATTCAATTTTTCGCTTTATTTATAAAACATTTTGATAATTTTAAACACATTAAATTTTTCTTTTTACTTATAAATCAATGAAACGAATTTTAAAATTTTTCGTGGTTTTTTGAAAAATTCTTCTGAACGTTGAGCCTTTCTTGACATGCTGTATTTCTCAAGTAGGTTTTAATTCTTTTCAGGCATGAAAAGCTTCGTTCAGGTGTGGCTATTGAAACGGGAAAAAGTTCCAATATACGTAAGATCTTAAAAACATTCCCAAAAGACGATGTATTAGCTACTTGTAATGCTTCGAGAGCATTTCGAAAATGTTCGTGTGAAACTCGTTTTTTCCACATTTTTACCTCCAGAAGAAAGTTTTGTTTCGAGCAGTCGGTTACTTTTTCATAGAAAGCAAACAATTCTTCAGTTTTTTTTCGTTAAAATCATACTTTGGAAGCAAAACACTAAAATTATTTAAAACTGATTTATGGCTTTTCAAATGAGCAATATATGTATCAAGGAAGGGAATGTAAAAAGCAATGCGATAGTATGCCTCGGCGTCGGTTTTCACATTAAAGCGATTCTTTTGGCGACTGCTGTATCGCTGTACTTTGATTTCTGTACTTAGGTTGGTGCATACTTATTCTACGTGTTCGAAAAGCAAATTAAAGTTTTTTTCTGCATCTTGTCGCATTTCTTCAAACTCCTTTAAAGCGTCGTCGGCTAACCGCATTGCTTCTGCTAGATCTTCATCAGGGACTTGTAATTTCCGGCTAGCAAAGCAACAACAATTTATAAAAAAGCAAATGCTTGGCTGTTGTCGCTGTGCTAACAGTTTTTCAAACCCTGATAATTTCTATAGATATTCGCACGATACAAATAATTTTTACGGTATTTTCCCCGTGACAAATAAAAGGTTTTTGACAATTGGAAGAAATACAACTTCGAAAGTCTTTTTAAAACGATTTTTCATTTTGCTACGTTAGAGCCGTTGCCGAGAAACTTATGGATACATATACATATACACAAAAATTGCTCGTTTAAGGGAATTAGAATAAGTGGCAAAATTTCCTGCAAAACATCCCCCCCATCAGAAAATTGTGCATCCGCCGCTCATAGATATGTATGTATGAATGCATTTAGTTCACCCAATGTGCCGCTACTACTTACATACATATGTAAATTGCCACACGGTCAAAAATTTTTTTATTTTTTTTGAACTCATATATTTTATTGCGATCTGTTTGTTCTTTTAAGATTAAGCAATATTTGAAACTTAAATACTAAATAAGAAAATAATCATGTATGGAGTACACCCAGTGGCGCAACCATATTATATTCGCAGGTATTCAATGTTATTAGAGATCTAATATTGATTTCCTTTTAAGTCGCTGGAATGGTGATCATGAACTTTTTGTTGGTACGCCAGGGCGTGCTTTTTAATTTCGGAAGCAACAGTAGGGATTTTCAGGTCACGGTGTATTTGGTTGTTTGTGACATAGAGCGGAGCGTTCACAATCATTCTAAGGGTTTTTGATTGGAATCTTTGGAGTATTTCTATATTGCTGCAGAGCCCCATAATTGTATTCCGTATGTCCATACTGGTTTTAAAACAGATGAATAGAGTAAGAGCTTACTCTCGAGTGAGACTTGAGACTTCAGGTTCAGTAACCAATGTAAATTTCTGAGCTTCATTCCCAGTGCTTTGCGTTTGGTGAAAATATGAGTTTTCCACATAAGCTTGCTGTCGAGGTGCATGCCTAAGTATTTTGTCGCATCACGCTGTGGAATATCCTCGTTATTGAGTTTTACGGGTGGGCAGGTTTTTCGTTTAAGGGAGAACGTAACCTGGACAGACTTTGTCCCATTTGGCTTAATTCGCCAATCTTTCAGCCATTGTGTTATTTTGTTTAGGCCATTTTGGAGTTTAAGCGAAGCGAGTTGTGGAAGTATGTCTATTGCGAGAATTGCAGTGTCGTCTGCAAATGTGCCA
>NW_016157320.1:228747-235896 GCF_001687245.7 Rhagoletis zephyria | reverse complement strand
TAGATATTGTCTTCCCAGATAGCGCATATTCAATTCTGCCTAAATTACAAACCATCATTTTTGCCCACTCCCAAAGGTTTAAGGTAAGGGAAAATTGATATTTTCGAACACTATGTACACATATGTATTTTTTTAAACAAACTTTTTTTCTGAGAACTTATTTTAATTCCAAAAACCAACTTGAATTAAAGGAGCCACCACTGAAGTGAGTCAAAATGAAAATAAAAGAGCACAAATTTCTATGTAAAGCAAAACTCTCTGGGAATCCTACGAGACATCTGCCGGCCATCTAAATGGGAGATCTGCAGTCTTTTGGCATCATATTTTACATCAGAATTGAAGGGATTTCGGAAAAATCTGACCAGTTCTTTTGTGTAACTGTGATTTTGCGTCCCTTGTAAACATATGGGCTCGGTTGATGTTAACTTAAGGTCGTTGTTTTACTGCCTTAAAATTGAAGGGAAATTTTTACAGCTTTTTTATGTGTATTGGTTTCTCTTTGAGTGTATTGAGAATCGGTCAGTCGGAAAGGCCTTGTAGGGAAGACAATAGGTAGTAAGAAAAAATGCTCCCAAATTCTCTCTCATGTAGAGAAACTTGCAATTTTCTGTACGAACGCAAATTTGCAAGTTTTTCTGCCACCTAGTGTCCACGGTTGCATTTCAAACAAACGAAAATTGTATAGAATTTTTAAAATTCTTTCAGAGCGGCAAAAAAAAGGATCTACGTGTATATATCTTGTCAGTCCGACTTTCTTCAACATACGTTTCAATTTCTTTGCCGGGTTTACTTTATCGACTCTGGTTGAGATTGCATTCCGATTAAGAATACAGTTTTTTTTCTGCCGAGTACCTTTCAAATCATTGGATTAACTAAATTAATTAAGTAAACAATTACAGTATATTTCNTCCAAATCATTGGATTAACTGAATTAATTAAGTAAACAAGTACAGTATATTTTGCTTTGCTGCCTTTATGCTTAAGTGCACATTTAAGATACCTACACTAAAATGCGCATTAGCGGCATTATTTTTAACATTTATAAGGAAACTCCTCCGATAGGTGCATTCAACATACCTGCACATTGGCGATACCTGCCTTAAAAATTGTGCAACTATTATTAACTATCAAAGAAAGTATTAGGTTTACCTGCACTGGCCCTACAATTACCTAATTTTGCAAGCTTATTTTTCTCATCTCGTAGAACAACGAAAATGGCTATCAATTATGTAGTTATATAGATAATTAGATACCATTCGGTAAACATTTCGCTTGCAGTAATTTCTACGAGGTAAGTGCTTCTCCATTATTTGGTTTCATAGGGATTCGGATACCTTCCTCATTGAACTAGTAAAGAAAATTCGCTTAACTGCTTTTTTCGGTTAAGTGCACAAGTTTTTCGTGCAAATAAGGATGGGCAGCTAAGCAAAATATACTGTATTAACTTACGTTTTTCATTTTAAAATCGCTCCAGTTTGTAAATTTTTAAATTTAACGAACTTGTTTATTCAAATTATCGTCGACAAAAAATCCAACCATGTGCCACAATGACATGTTTTTCCTAATTGCAAATTCTTGCTGGCAAAATTTTTTCCTTTCTTTTTACTCGTGATTTATTTAAATAAAACATGTGAAATTTAGTTGAAACATTTTAGCCGGTTTTATTTGCCAATTTAGCCGGTTCGTCCAAAAAGTTCTGGCAACACTGATCTAAATCAGTGGTCGGCAAAAGTCAAACTGTGGCCAGTGTTGACAGGTCTTCGGCATGAGAAAACGTCCTTCTTGGTCTGAAAAAACGTCATTTCCTACCCAAAAACGTCTTTTTCAAATGTATGCACACAGGATTGTTCTCATTAAACTTTTATTGTACACAAGTATATATGTAAGGTATATTAAAATGTCACTTCGACAGAGCACATTTAAAATTCATTGTAAACTGGTTTGAGATCGTTAATATAAACAAAATTGTATACATATGTACACTTGTGATCACCTGATTAAGTCATCAATATTTTGATCGATTGTGGCTGTTTTTCTTTTGTTTATTTAATGTATATTATTTTTCCATAAAAGCCTAGCTCATTATATAACAAACAAGATATAAATCCACATTTCAAAACTTTGTGCAAAAATTATAAAAGAATCTGCAAAGTTTCAGCTGGATTTTCAACTTTTTATTCAGATTTTTAAGAGTTTTTTGAGTATGCAGTTTGATAGCCCACTATTTTCCAGGGTAATAATGTCCAAGTTTTAAATTGTAAAGAATCGCGTTGATTTTTAATATTTTTTTTTCTCTTGTAGATATTTGGTTAGGTGGTCGGTTGTTGAAAATGCTAAACTACGTTCTGATAAGAAGGAACTTAGCAATGTTTCAGCCTTTTTTGCGTTCATTGCATTTTCAATGAAGTCTTAAAAAAGTCGACTACTTTTTTCTAACTTATTACTTAACTCTTATGCTGCTACAGCTTTTTTGGTGCTTTTGCGAACGTGCGTTTTGCAATAGATGAGCTCTTCCTGATTTGGCTTTTAATGTCCAATTGCTAGGGTTGCAAACGATGCATCGATATTTTTGAAACATCGATAATATCGGTTCAAAATTCGATGTTTGCCATCGATGTTTACAATTTCCTAAGTTAGCTAAATTGACGATACATCGATGCCAGTTTCAGCGATGATTTAACATCGACTTTAGTGTGATTCAGACTTGAATTCAACTTACCCATTATGCTCCTAAAATTTTTTGACTGGCCATGAATTTTATTACTTATTCTTTTGGGGAAAATTCAGAAATCCCGTGTATACTCTTATCTTTCGATATTAAAAATGCGTACATAATCATTAAAAAAGGACCGGGTTCCCATTGAAATTTCAACGGATTTGGGGCTTGGAACTTTAGGCTCAGCGAGCTTACGACGGCATTTCATTTGCGTCCAAAGGATAAATACCTTCTGAAGAAGCTGCTGCAAAAAAAACAAAGCTTGTAAAGATTTATTAAAAAAATAATTCAATATCAGTTAAAAGAGGGAAATTAAAAAACGTCATTTTTTGCACAAAAAACGTCCATACAAAGAACGTCCAAATGACGGTAAAAACGTCAACCTGGCAACGCTGACTGTGACCGTGTTGGTGAGAACAAGAGAACTGCTCCGCATGAGCAACCCAGTCAGAAATTACGAGAAGTGAAACGAAATTTTTAACTTATCGGTCTTCAATAAGAACATATAAATACATATATTTAACACATACGTAGTATGTACATATATGTGCATCGCTCATTTACTAAAAAAGTATCATTATCCCAAGAAAGCAAAAATCGAGTTAAGTATGCAAGAATGAACATTAGCTTTAGCTAAAATTTTCATAGCTGTAACGATTACCAGTAGCTCACTAGACCAAAATCAGCCTTATCCTGAGTTTCGTCCGAAAAAAATTCACCCGAAAAATGTTCATCCGCGCATAGTAAATTCACGAAAACAAAAAGTGAAAAGTGAACCGGTTTGGAGAAAATGAAACTCATGATAAAGCTGAATATGTATTAATTTTTCCCCTGAGAGTATGTGCAAATTCAGAACTTTAAAGCTGGTTTTCTCTTAAGTTTTCCCCTGGGAGTGTATGTAAATTAAAAACCTTAAAGCTGGTTTTCTCGAGTGTTTAGTTTTATGAGTTATGAAAATATTGAAGTAAAACTCAAATAAAAAATTTCAAAATTCATTTGGATTCACCCACGTCAAATATTGAAAATTTAAATTTAAAAAAATATTGAAGTTCATGTTCATCAAAATTTTCCATATCATTATGAAATGACTAAAAATGTCTTTTAATCGCATACATCTTCTTTTTAACAACCACCCTCTAATTCTTTGAAAAAAATTAACTTTTTTTCATTAAAAAGTCGTTGTATTTCTTCTTCATCAAAATGTTTCCTAGCATAGCATATTCTTTATTTTTTAAATTACTTATAACACAAAAAGCATTGCATGTCACCAAACGCAAGGCATTTTTTCATACAAGAAACAAAGCGCAACAGCCAAACACGATGTTGATTCGTTGCTCTCTAGCCAACGACTAAACGATAGAGCGTAAGAATACGTGTGAGGTGATCTTCCACCAGGGTGTCCAGATTGTTTAAAAATAAAGCGCAATTTCTGCAAAAAAAATCGCCAAAAATCACCAATTTTTTTTAAATAAAATTCATGAAATCGATTTAACAAATTTTTTATTTTAAAAATTAGATCTGGTTATCATATAGTTTCTAAAACCAAAAACGAATATAATACCTTCAGTAGGTAATAATAAATAGCACAAATCACTTATATAATAGTGATGTACAAACAATTTTCTTTACAAATACGCATACTTTTTAAAAATATTTGTTTCAACACATTTTGCAATAGGACTGCGCAATTATTAAATTTATTATTCATATTAATTGATTAATCGCACAATCCGCTTTTAAGAGCTCGGCACTAAAAATAAAATAAAAACCAATAATAAGGCGAGGTCAGCTATTTCCACAATTTCTTCAAAATCAAATAATTCGGACACTAAATTATTTACATTTCTGTTGTTGTCATATATTGATCTATTCAACGTTCATAACATACTGTTTGATATTGGAAACGCCAAGGCGAATTTATATAAGGTGGTGTTACTAGCTCAGCTGATTTTGTGTATGTGTTTCGCCGCACGGCTTCTGATATCAAACTGAAAAATTTTGTTTGAATTTCTACACACACTCTTACAGATTTTGACAGTTTATGCCGCCAAAGCAAAAACAAAATACATATAAATTTTTATTTTTGTACTCCTGCTATCACCTTATATTAATTCGCCTTGGGAAACGCTTTGCAGCAGAAACTATTAAGGCTGATTCACATACAACTTTCTTCGCTTTGCTTGATAGTTCTTTGCTTTGACATATAAGATCGATGTAGGCATATGCATGAGTATGCTCACATAAAAAACGTTTGAAGCAAAGCAAAACGAAGGAAAATCTTGGGCAACTCTCAACTTTTGCCCGCTTTGGCAATCAGCTGTCTACATGTATCTTTTCTCGTGCGCTTGCATTTGCATTTAATGACAAAAATAGGGTAAATCGGAATTATTATTGCTATTATTAATGCATATTATTATATTGTTGTGTATTTTACAGATAAAAAATATGGAGGAAAAGGAGAACGCAAAAGCCGTCAGAGCGTTTATTGTAGCATACCTTCTGCGTTTCACACTTTGTTGTCAAAGTTTGAACTGTCAAACAAAGCGAGGAAAGTCTTATGTGAATGGCCCTTTAGCCTTCATATAAAACTTTATTCGAACTATTGAATTAAGGCTTCCCAACCTCATCCTATTTCGAATCTTAGTTTTTGTTGAATTCATTACCGAAAAATCGCGCTCAACAAAAGCATGTGAGTGCGGCAAGGATAATAATATGAAGGCTATTTTACTTACATATATTTCCAAACATTTTATTGCCTGTTGCGGTGTTCACTGCGTAAGCAATTATCCGAAATTCTTTAGAGTAGGATGGAATGGTTCTGAAAAACGTTATTCCATGGGAAAGTTAAAAGATTTAAATATTCAGTTTCCGCTGCTTTTCTTTCCTTCAAAGTCAAATAGTGAATTGGCAGGGCCCTGAAACTAGCTCTCTTGTGATTCACACACCTTTCTGGTGACAAAATCAAAGCTTTTTGAAAGTATTTAATTGACTAGGTTATCGTTTCAAAAGTTCTGCGATTAGGGTGTTAAAAAATGTTTTTCTTTTAATATGCTTCCTAAGTCAAGTTTATCACGCAGTTCATTAGCCTCTTCTGTAAAATTATCGTGGAAAACTAAGTTTTGTATATTTTTATAATTGAAAAGAATTTATTTGAAGGGAAAAAATCGCCAAAAATCGCCAATGGCCATTTCATAAATTTTTACGCGCAAGTATCCAAAAATAACCGCCAAATTGGCGCGAAATCGCCAAATCTGGACACTCTGTCTTCCACAATTGTGGTATTAAGCGCCGACCACTGATCTAAGTTCGACCTGGGCGATGAAATTACATGCGTAATTAAGTGCGTCTTATTGTTGTATGTCGTAAACATTAGAAGCTTAAATAAATGTTTTGAGAACTTGAACCCACAAGCAACTATTTTTTAACACTGCGAAAATTCATAATATGACTTTGATGGTACTTTGCGAACCCCCGTAGCATGTTTTTTAGGCGTTTAAAACTCATGAGATACAGTAATACGACACCGTTGGGAATACCCCATATATTAAGAAAAATTAATAGCACATGATGTAACTTTTAGCTCAACAAATATCAGTTAAAAATCACTTTTTTAACTTATTTATTTATGTGAATTTTACTAATTTCATAGCTGAAATCACTAGGCATAAGAATTTGTATGTAAGAAAAACACGAATTTTTCAGATAATTTTACTTATACATGTAAAACTTTGAAACTACGCTCCCTTCTTGCTCACTCTTTATATAGTATCAATTGACTGTGTGTCCCCTTACTCCTTTCTGCCATTACGCAATCATGGGCGATCGAAGAACTCGTGGTGTTACATGAAATATAACCGTTGAAATTTTACTAACTAAACTTTGTGCTTCATGATGAGTGGAAACGGTTTTTGTGTGTTTTGTGGATCAAATTCTTGTCAAACAACTTGTTGGACTATTCAAGGCGATTCAGGTATAATACCTTGTAAATTCTATAATGACGCACTTGTCATTTATATAATCTATATATATAAAATAATAGCCGTCTTGGTTGTTTGCACTTAACTCAAAAATTACGAGATAGATTTCAGTCAAATTTTCAGAGATTATGCCTTGCATACATGGTCCTATTATAGGCTACTAGAAAACTGACTTGGTGGCGCTGGAGTCGAGTTATTTATAAAAGCAGTTGTTGCGGAGGATGGTTCCGTGTGCAGAAGTGGAAAACTTTTGACTGCCATTCACCTGGGAGTGGCCAGAAGCGATTCTTGTGCGTACGGTTCAAATCGCAGCTCACAACGTCCGGATATTTATATCCACGTATCCTCTGGGTAGCAACCAAACACCCGTTTGGGAGCGAGCTAAAGTGAGAAGGCGTAAAACTTCGCGTGCGCTGGGTTTGGGTCCCGCCACGTTAAAACCCCGCCCAATGAAAA
>NW_016157320.1:218404-227807 GCF_001687245.7 Rhagoletis zephyria | reverse complement strand
GAGTTTTCGAGAGAAAGATTCTGCGAAAGATTTACGGACCTTTACGCGTTGGTGATGGCGAATATCGCAGACGATTTAACGATGAGCTGTATGAGCTTTACAACGATATAGACATAGTGCAGCGAATTAAAATTCAGCGGCTCCGCTGGCTTGGCCATGTCGTTCGGATGGACAGAAACGCTCCTGCTCTGAAAATATTCAACGCGGGCCGCGATGCTGGTAACAGAGGAAGAGGAAGGCCTCCTCTGCGTTGGAAAGACCAGGTGGAGAAGGACTTGGCTTCACTTGGCATTTTCAATTGGCGTCAGTTAGCACAGAAGAGAGAGGACTGGCGTGCTGTTTTGGACTCGGCCAAAATCGCTTAGGCAGTTACAGCGCCAATTAAGAAGAAGAAGAAGTTGTTGCGCCAGATTTTCTAGTTTTGAATTCCTAATTGAAAATGAGTTATCAACATAAATATATTTCGAAATTAAATTATTATACTTACCTCACTTACGAAGTAAACCTATTGTCTAACATACTTACCACTTACATACATACTTACCCGATTATATTCAGCTACCTATTTGCTCTATACTTACCTTATTAACGTATTTCTTCATGCATCCTTACATTATTATTGTACATAATTTCTTAAAGCCGTTGAACTCATATACTAGTTATGTACATATTAACAACTACCCTAAGCCGTTAGTTTTAAGGCGTAGGCTAAGTGAGATGAAATTGAAAATAAAGAAGTCACTTGTAAAGTATCATCGAGAAAGCGCGCATCGTTCGTTATTTCATATGAGGAACTAANAAACAAATACAGTTTGTATTTTCCTTAAAAATACTAAATAAGTTTAAACAAACCAAAAATTTGCGACTTTTCGCCTCTGTGGTACAATTTTCGTCAAATTCTTGCATTGTGCGTGGTTTTCATATTTCTGGTCGAGATTTGTTCCGTCATCTTTCGTCATTGGTTTTTAAGCCATAACTCCTAAATCTCTAGTTGTTCTCGTAGGAATTTAGAATAACCACCTTTCGTCAACTTAGTAATTCACTTAATAAAAATGAGCAANTGTTGTTGCTATCGCGCACTCCCCGACAACCACACAGTTTACGCAAGTTATTTTCTTAAAAAATCTTAAGGATTTTTTTCATGGCGCCAAACGTGGGGCTCAGTGCGTGATTTCGTGAAAGTANCAAAGGTCGATTTTAAAGAGGAGCATACAGCGAGTAAAATCGGGCATTCTGGATATCAATTTCGACCAATCCAAAAGAATTAGAGTGTCGGCTTGACATGTTGAACGCAAACAGCGAAAAGCTAATGAAATGTCAAGCAAAAATTGAGGAAATCGATGAAGAAGACATGACCCGTGGGGAGTTAGAGGACATAATTGCCGAAACGAAAGCCATTATTAAATCAATTTTGGCGAAAAACAAAACTTCAGTTGGCGAAACTTCTTTCGTAGCGCCTCACAGCTCAAGACTCCCTAAAATGAATTTGCCAAAATTTAAAGGACAGTATTCGGAGTTCAAAAACTTTATGAGCTTGTTTAAGAGCCTTGTACACAACGATCCTACAATCCCAGATATTGAGAAATTTAACCACTTGGTTAACTGTCTGTCTGGTGAGGCTTTGGGAACGGTAAAGGCCTTCCAAATGTCAGACGAAAATTATTCGAAGGCTTTGGCTAGTCTCAAAAAAGTTTATGATAACAAATACTTAATATTTTTCGACACAATTTCCAACTGCGCTTTCATGTTTATGACTCACTGCTGTCGTTGGGTGACGAGAAAAATATCACAAACGCAATCATAATCCATCTGGTAATGTCGAAAGTTGACACCATTACTCGGTCCAAACGGGAAGAACAGCTGGATTATGACAAGTTGCCGTTATGGCGAGACTGCGAAGCTGCGTTAAATAAGCGCTATCAGCATTTATCCGCCGATGAAGCCTCAAATTCGAGACAGAAGTCATCCACCAGCGCTGGTACGCAAAAACTCAACCAGCATACGGAAAAGACGAAGTCTGCCTTAATGACTTCGAATTCAAAACAGCCGGTGTATCCACACTGTAAGTCCAAGGATCATAACATATCTGCGTGTCCTACTTCCAAAACTCTCTCTGCAAAGCAGCGATTTGAGTTTGCGAAATCAGTCCCCTTATGCATAAACTGTTTACGAAAGGGGCACACGGTTTCAAAGTGCAGAGCAGATCGGTGTCGGATTTGTAATCGTTCGCATCACACCTTGCTGCACCAGCATCCAATATCTTTCGAAACTGCACTTCAACCTTCGACCTCACATGTCATGCACACAACGAGTGCGCCAGATCGTGTTATGTTGGCCACAGTTTCAGTTAACGTAAAAAGTAGCTCCGGAGAATCCCTGCCTGCACGAGCCTTGTTGGATTCTGGATCTCAGGTGAACTTCATGACCGAAGATTTGGCGGAGAAATTGCGGATTCGTCGTCAAGGAGTAACTCTAAACGTCATCGGCATCGGCAATGCGAATCAGAAAGTAAGGACGAAATTAAATGCATTTGTGAAATCGCGGGTTAATAATTATGAGTTCTCGGCAGAATTCTGGATTATGCGGTCCATTTCAGCTAACCATCCAGACCGAAACGTTAATATTACTGGCTGGAAAATACCAAAAAGTATTAATTTGGCGGATCCAGAATTCCATAAATCGCAAAAAATTGATTTGTTGTTTGGTGCCGAAACATTCTTCGAGCTTCTAGCTATAGGCCAGATTAGAACTGGCCCAAACCACCCAACTCTACAGAAAACTCTTCTGGGCTGGGTTGTGTCTGGCAAATACACCACCAACCATTAGCCTCCTCCCCAAGTTAGTAGCACATTATGCCAAACTGAAGATGAATTATCGACAATAGATTCGGTGGTCCAAAGATTCTGGGCTTAAGAAGAATTACCTTCACAAGCAAATTCCAGAAAACTTACACCTGAGCAAACAGAATGTGAAACATTTTTCGTAAGAACTACTCAAGTTCTGCCGGCAGGAAGGCTTCAAGTAAGATTGCCATTCAAAACTGACCGTAAGTTACTCGGTCATTCCAATGAAACCGCATCTCGGCGGTTTCAGGCCCTGGAGAGAAGAACCTTGAAAGATCCAGAACTTCGCAAAATGTATCTGGACTTGATGAGTGAATATATAGAATTGGGTCATATGAGCCAATTCTGTATATTCATTCATGAAGTCCAGATACATTTTGCGAAGTTCTGGATCTTTCAAGGTTCTTCTTTGTATGTACATGCGCATGTATTTTTTAGCAAGCAGCGCTTAGCACAAGTATGTACATACGTTTTGTTGTTGTGCTCTTGCACTTACATATGTATGTTTACTTATATACGTATGTAGTGACCAAGGAGATGCCAATAATTGAAAGTGCGATAAATAATTAATAATTTAATTTTGATTTATTTTAATTTTATTTGTATAAAATTTTATTTCGTTTAAGACACAGCTTTCAATTGTTCGCACTCGTTACCTTATGTGAATGCGTAGGCGTTTTGCCTGCTTTCACTTCCCTCTGACAAATCAGGCAATTGCAGCTCATCCCAGGCGGCAGCGGTAGTAACAGCAACTACAGTGGCTCAGCAGCGTTGGCAGGAAGCAGTACATGAGGCAGCGGTGACGGCAGCAAAAAATTCACCGACGATGATGACGAAAAGGATTCAAGTAGTTGTGAGTAGCGGTGACTTCTTATATACACAACGTAAGTATATATGTGTTTATTAAATAAATTGTTAATGTCTAAAACTGTATATTTTATTTTAGTTCTTCTGATTTGAGAACTGTAGCACTTGCGGTATTTAAACTGTTCACAACTGCAAATAGTAGTAACCACTGTGTCCGTGTTTGTATGCTTTTTTAAGAAAATAACTTACGTAAACTGTGTGGTTGTCGGGCAGTGCGCGATAGCAACAACAATGCCTAGTCCCTCGTATGAAATAACGAACGATGTGCGCTTTCTCGATGATACTTTACAAGTGACTTCTTTATTTTCAATTTCATCTCACTTAGCCTACGCCTTAAAACTAACGGCTTATGGTCTGATTATGCATGCTTCGCATAACTTCGCACAACTTCGCATAAACTTCAAACTATAATTTCGTATGTACTTTGTATGTATTTTGTATGTATTCCAATACCCAGGAATTAGCAGAACTTTTAAAAACATAGCGATCTGTTGAGTTTAGATTTTGCTCCACATTTTCTTAAGTTACACTTTTAGTGCACTGGTACTAATGGTAGTGCGAAGTATGCATAATCACACCCTTTGGGCAGTTGTTAATATGTACATAACAAGTATATGAGTTCAACGGCTTTAAGAAATTATATACAATAATAATGTAAGTATGCATGTAGAAATACGTAAATAAGGTAAGTATAGAGCAAATAGGTAGTTGAATATAATCGGGCAAGTATGTATGTAAGTGGTAAGTATGTTAGACAATAGGTTTACTTCGTAAGTGAGGTAAGTATAATAATTTAATTTCGAAATATATTTATGTTGAGAACTCATTTTCAATTAGGAATTCAAAACTAGAAAATCTGGCGCAACACCGGCCACCTTGACAGGNAGCGCGAAGTCTATCGGCAGGCAAATTTCCCATTATTTGCGTCTGCAGCTTCGGCTTATAATGAAAGCAGTGTATGCAGTTTCGAACGGTGCGACTACAAGCTTCTCGAGCGTTAATCAACCAAATTCTTTCTCGTAGAAGCGCCACCAATGATTTTGCCCCAGCATGGTGATTGCGAAAATGTAGGCACCGTAGATATGCTTTAACAAAGTGCGAGTTCTTGCTTAAGAGCAATGGGAACTTTGCATCATATGGGAGAGGCGCATGCAATAGGCGTCCTCCTACTCGGAGTAAGTTAAACGAAAGCGATAGTTCCGAGTAGTCGTGCAGATGTGGAGCGTATATATACGCAGCAGCCGTACGCCCTTATTGAGGCATCGGCAAAGCCATGAATTTGGCAGCTTGCATTCGACTCTGTATTAACATACCGAGGAATGCTTATCGACGAGAGCTGCAGAAAAATAGCTTTGAAATTTTGCCAGCTAGTGTCGAGGCGCAACGGAATCGACTCATCCCAATCAAGCTTTTGGATCCAAAGCTCTTGCAATAAGATTTTGGCTTTGGTTACTAGTGGGGCAAGTAAACCAAGAGTATCGAAAAGGCGAGCCGAGACTGATAAGATTTTTCGTTTTGTGGCTCGTAGATCTTTGAAACTGTCATCCAAGACGAATCGAAATAAATCCTCTTTCGGCGACCAATGGATTCCAAGTGTTTTTGTGGAATCTGTGTCATTGAAACTTAATGACTTTTCAGAACTCTCACTGTCGAAAAATGATGGGTGATTTGAAAACCACTTCGCTAGTTTGAATCCGGCCGAGTTTAATATATTCATTACCTCACTTCTAATAAGATCTAGAGATTCAAAATCTTCAGATGATGTAAGTAGGTCATCTACATAGAAATCTCTTTTAATAGTCTTTGAATCGAGTGGATACTTAGTCGTATTAGCATCGCTGAGCATTTGTAAACACCGTGTAGCGAGAAATGGAGCAGGCGCAGTGCCGTATGTTACGGTGTTGAGGCGAAAAATTTGAAGTTGCTCAGACGGATGCTGTCTCCACACTACGAGCTGAAAGTTTCTGTCGTCTTCGTTCATGAGAATTTGACGGTACATTTTAGTAATGTCCAACGTAAGTGCAAATTTAGGCAAACGAAAACGTAGAAGTGTCGAGTACAGCTTAGTGTCGAGTACAGCTTATGGACCGATTTTGTTAATGCAAATTCGAAACGTTTATTACTTTCATGAGGACTTTTTTCTTCGCAAATATAAATATAGGTATTTTAGGGTGGTCCTTAAATGTAGGAAGCGAATTTTTACACCAGATTTCCTAAGCCTCAACCCCCACGTCGATGCTACTACAGTCGAAGATATCACATATAAATTTTTCTCCCGATTGGAGACGGTTAAGCCTTGTCGCACAGGGGGTAAAGTTCAGATTCCTCTATGGAGACTCAAAAAATTAAATAACGATTTTTTCATATGATACCCAAAATCGGTACTACTATATTAGAATATAAACATATAAATTTTGGCCCCGATTGGAGTCGGTTAAGGCGTGGCGCACAGGGGTCAAAATTCAGATTACCCTTATTTAGCCAATGTACGGGAAAACTTTTGATCCTGTGGGACAGCGAGGATTCTTATAATGACTTTTATTGGCTTACGGGGTACATTGGACCGATGCTGAAGTTGCAAGATCATAGAAGAATATCACGCACGCTGGCAGAGATCTCACAGGTGGAAATAAGACCATCAGTAAAACTCATGACATCGAAAGAGATTCGATTCCACGCACGCTGGCAGAGATCTCACAGGTGGAAATAAGACCATCAGTAAAACTCATGACATCGAAAGAGATTCGATTCCATATGGTAACACAGCGCTACT
The DNA here is from genome assembly GCF_001687245.7 of Rhagoletis zephyria. Taxonomy (NCBI): domain Eukaryota; kingdom Metazoa; phylum Arthropoda; class Insecta; order Diptera; family Tephritidae; genus Rhagoletis; species Rhagoletis zephyria. Next base: position 221,324 of record NW_016157320.1, on the reverse strand, counting down.
ATTTTTGGCCTATGTGTGAAGAGGATTCTGCTCTTTAGTCGTTTCAATTTGAACTAAAAACGTTTACTTTACAGACCGCTTTTTCTTTTAAACGCTATTTTTGTATTGGTCAACGCAAAAGATCTTATAAGGCGCCGCGAAGCAAGCGCGCATTAGCTGTCATGTAAAAAAAATATTGTCAATTACTTCTTCTTATAGATAGAAAAATTTAGAAGAAATTGACGACCAAGTCGAAGCGGACTTGCTGTATGATGATAGTTGCACGGATAAAATAATAAGTGTTTACAATTATATATGTTTGGTTGACTATGCATCTCAGAAACGAAATATTTTTTTTTAAAACGTCAGATTAAGAAAACCCCTCCAGGTAATCGTCAGATTATGGAACAGCATGACCAGGGCATCGAGATTAACCTTCTGTATGAAAATCTGACGCGCTCGAGTAAATCCAAATGGCGATTTTTTTTGCATCTTCAAGAAGACGCCACTAGCTTTCGTCACATCTGAATCGTCAGATTATTGAATGGGAGGTTCATTCGGGCCCATTTAACATCCCTTGTGAATATCTGACGCGCTCAAGTAAATTTTTTTGTCACCCATGTTTGACCCTTCTTTAGCTGAAAATTTTAAATAAAATTTAAATTCTAGTTAAATTATTGATTCAAATACTAATATTGATAAGCGGAGTTTTAAGTCATACTCGCGCCTTGCGGGAATGCAAATTTAAATGCACAGTGCATATTATATTTAGTTCAAATAGCCAACTAGCCCTTCGGTTGCATCTTTTGTGTTTACATACATTTGTATGTGTATGATTTGTGAATGTTGCAGTTACGATTGGAAACGTGTTCGTAAGTACGCATTTTTTAAAGTGCATTGGTTGTTGGACATGCGTTTTGTGTACAAATACAATCAGTTTTGTTGGTAATCAGAACGATTGCTTTTAAGATTGAATATCAGTTCCTAGCCTCTAGCTCTGTCTCAGCTTAAAAAGTTAACAGTTGAGCTTAATCCTATTTCATCGGCAAAAAAAAAGTTATGCATGAATGCCATTATCTGAATTATTAGTTCACAAGCGCAATAGTGTTTACGATTGCATTTTTTGGCGCTTACAAAATATGTTAGTGTTTGGCCGAGCTTCTGCTCCGATTTGCGGCGTGAGGCTTGACGTTGTCACACAAACCAACAGTTTTACGCCTACTCCGAACGGCGATTGTATTTTTTATTAGAAGCTGTTTTCATGGCAGAACGCATGTAGTCCAACAACCAATGCACTTTAAAAAGTGCGTACTTACGAACAAGTTTCCAAGCATAACTGCATAAAACTTGCACTTTCATAAATCAAAAGCCGAGGGGCGGCCCTATTAAGTAGAAACTTGTCCAGTAAAATAAGATCAAATTGGTACGAAGAAATCAAAAACTTTGTAGTAGCGAACTTTTCATGCAGTATTGCCCCTAAATTTCATATGGGAACATTCCGTCATTTGGAAGCTAAGTTTTCATTTTTTTTTTTGTAAAAAATAGTTCAATATTTATAAGTTGCACAGTGGGTTATGAGGTATTGCTTAAAGGACCACCTCTACAATTTCGATTTATACATGTACATTTACTTATAACCCATCCAAATCATTTATACTAATGTTAGGCCCTTTTGCAAAGCTGCTTATTTTTTTCCCTTTCTACTACTTTTAAAATGCATGCCACAATAAAGACGGTCTACCATTTGGTGAGTTCGTACTGAAATCACCTTCTCTTATTCCACCATTAGTGAGGCGATGCGGAAATTGCCGGCGGCAGATATTTGAGCACTTGTGTCTTTTCAATGGTACAGGATAGTACGCCGCCATTACCTTTGTTGAAGAGATTCTGGAGAGAGAGTGTTCCCTGAGGGGGAATGCTGGTTTAATTCGAGTACTGAGCCCTCACTCGTATATTGTCAAATCTTCACTGATGCCTCCAAAATTGACTCAGGGTCAGGATCGGGAGTATTTTTCGAAGTCAATGGGGATAAGCTTCACTTTTTCTCTTGGGGAATATACTTCGGTCTTCTAGGCTGAGGTATTAGTAGTCCCCGAAGCCATAGAATACGTGGTGGAAAATGGGAGGAGGGGAAAGAGTTTACGTGTCTACAGGTACAGCCAAGCTGCACTTAAGGCACTGGCCAGCCCTCTATCTAAGTACTTTCAAACTAGTTCGGCAATGCAAGTCTCGACTAAATTATATTGGTAAAGATAACGAGCTTGCTTTACTCTGGGTGCCGGGAAACTCGGTAGTGCCTGGAAATGTGGCATCTGACCCTTTGCCCATAGTTGGCTCAGACCAGGCATTCCTCGATCCGCAACCAGTTATAGCACTCCCCACTTCGACCTTCGAAGCCACCATCACAAACTGGTTGGATACGTCACTCAGCAATGACTGGGAGCTATCGGTCTATCTAGTTTTTTTCTCTCACTGACATGACGGGACTGCTGATTGGTCACTTCATGTGGCACAAACACCTGACTCTAATAGGCGTAAATGACAACTCCATTTGCCCATCCTGCTTTGAATATGATGAGACGGTGGAACACTTCTTGAGCTTCTTGCTTGCTTGTTTGTTTATCATCGATTTATATAGATTCGGTATTTTCTTTTTTGTCAGCTTCTAAACTTGAAGTTTGGCGTAAAAAGCTTTGCAGTTATGTTGTTTCAAATTTTTTGTTTCAAAAATGCGAGTGACGAATATTTTTCGCATCACTTTAAAACTCGGAGCGATAAAAATAAAAATGATGCCATCAACACAAATAAACTATTTGGTAAATATATCACAGGCAAACTCATGAGTGAGCCGAACTTGTGAGGAGTTTATTTAGTGCCTTAAAAATATATATCTCCTCAGGGCGAAATAAATTTTTGAGGGCTTTACGAGCTATGTTTTTTT
>NW_016157320.1:172925-215255 GCF_001687245.7 Rhagoletis zephyria | reverse complement strand
CTTAATGACTCCACATGTTTGCTGCGTAAAATTAAAATACACACACATATGTATATTCTAAAATGCCCAATAGAAAAATAGTATATTTAGTATTTCAACAATAATGGACCATAGTTATAATTTAAAATACACCCATTGTTACAGCTGTGCCAAGGATGTCAGTAGAGGGAGTGCGAGATTAGATGCTACAGAAGGGTTAATCTTTTAATGTGATTCGATTACATAGAGACCGGAATTTTATAAGTCCGTATTCAATGCTTTTATGCGAGTAAATATGTATGACATTCATCATAGGTTAGGTAAGGTTGGGCGGCAGTCCAGAAGTAGGACTCACTTAGGCTCATGGTCCTTTGTGATACCGCATGATTGATTTTCAATTATCCCCATTCCCCTGTAAACCACTTGGTGCTTAGCAAGAAAGTGCAAAGGCTTCTGACGTTCACCGCTTTGAGGTCATCGAGATCGTCGAAGAAATAGCTCCCGGGAGCTTTTGCTCTCCGTTTTGACAGAGCGGGGCAATAGCAGAGAAGATGTGGGATGGTTTCCTCTTCGTCTTCATTCATTCAGCTTCTGCAGTAGTCGTTCCAGGGTGCGCCCAGCCTAGATGCATGTCACTATGCGAATGTGCTGCCTCCCTAGATTAAGTAGAGATTTGGGGCGCTACGCGTTCGTGGCATGCCAGAATGTTTTGGCAATGTGGCAGGTCGGTTTTATTCGCCATCTTTCATTGGCAACTTCTATGAATTTTTCATTCAGTAGATATTTGCATATTTGAAGAGGGATTCCGAGAGTATCCCTTACGCCTGTATCAGGAAATGTCGTTCCATGACGCGCGAGTTCGTCAGCCTTGCCGTCGCAATGGTCAGGTACCCAGACAACGTGTGCGCTAAATGCCTCAGCTACTTTTGAAGTCAGCGACATATTTCCCAGAGATTTTATGCCGCCTGGCTGTCAGTGAATTTGTAGATATTATGATTAGGAATCGTATCACACCCCACCATGATGCGGCCTTTGAGATAGCCATCAGTTCCGCCTAAAAAACACTGCAGTAATCAGGGCAGCTGTATGATATGCCTAACTGTTCCTAATAGACCCCACCACCTACTCTCTTTTCGAGCTTCGATCCGTCCATGCAAACATGGCTGGATCCGCTTTTCGTGACCGTGTCCAGTGACCATTCCTCCCTTGAGGGAAGAAGGGTCGTGAACATGGCCTTGGAAGTGCGGGTGGGTGGAATGTTATCGGTTGTAGGACGGTGAGTAAGGACGTTCAAAATTTGACAGCGGCCGATATGTGGATGCGTCCATTTATTGGTCGCTTTGAGCCTAATGGGGGTACAACATGCCATCTTTCTTGCATATAGATCCGTCGGGACAAATAAACGTAGTAACGCGTTGAGCGCTTTTGTGGCTTTTGTTTTCATGGCTCCTGTTATCAGTAGAGAAGCCAGTCGTTGAACTTTGTCCATTTTCTTAGAGTTAGCCTTTTTATTGAGAGAATCCCGCCAGTTTCCATAAAGTAACAATCAGTGCAAACGCTGTACTGTGCGGACGTGTTTTTCTTCGCTCTGTGCTCTTTTGGTATCTGCATGCCGTAATTATTAAATCTTCATTAACTGAAGTGGCTATTTGCATATATGCCTAAATCAAATGTGACAGTGACACTTTTTAAAACAAAATTATATTGTTATTCAACAAAATAGTTCATTACGCCATGTGTGTGTGGTCAAAGAGTAGAACGCTCGCAATCTAAAAAGAAAATTCAATGTGCTAAGTGTAATGACTTTTTTCACTTGAGCTGCGTAAACATTTTGCCGGCTGATGCTGAGTTTATAGTAAAAGCCAATTTCTTTGTAATGGTTGTGCTGCTGATCGTCGTGACTCGCTTCGTTCGCCTCCACTGACCTTCGTTCCTGAGAACAGTGTTGTTGCTAGTTGTTCGTTCAATTCGGATGTCACAAACAAACTAAGTAACAACAATACTAATCTCTGTCAGCAGCAAAATATGCCCAAATTAATTTCGACATCACAACAAATGGAGAAGGAAATCGTACCTAAAGAAAATGCAAGTGGTTTGAAGGAGCAAATTAATATGGAATCTATTCTAAAGGAGCTTGTCGCTCTTAGAGAGGAAAATGCGCATATTTTATCTTTGCTTAGTGCCCTGCTTGAAGACAAAAATCAGCTAATAATGAAAACGGAGTCTCTACAATCTAAACTTCATTCTTTACGAGAAAATATTCGTTGTGACGAGACGCCTTCGGCTATTAAATCGCTAACTAATGAAATTAAATCTCTCCACGATAATATGTGCTTCTCAGCTAACAACAATTTTGCATCTTCTGCTGTGGCCTCCGACCACTCTAACGCCTACGGCGCGGTACCTAATATTAGTGCTGCCTTGCCGGCCAACCTTTCGTTATCTTCTTGCGCTTCACCTGCCTTACCAGCCGTTACTGCTGATCAAACATGCACTACACCAGTTGTTTTTAATTCTTCTTTGAGCTCCCGTACCTTTGCTGCCGCTGCTGCCGCCGTCTCGGCTAACGCCAACACTGCTTTGCCTAATATTGTTGCTGCTTTACCGCCCATCTCTTCGTTATCTTCGGTTGCTGCTCATACGCTGCCCGATGCACAGTGGACAACTGTGCAAAACAGAAGACCCAAAAAACAAAAAAAGACTAATGAATTAGTGATCGGCCGCAACCAAAGCAAAGACTTGGAGGTTGTTGCTATCAAAAAATGGGTACACATTGCGTCATTCAAACCTTCAGTCACTGAAGAAAATTTTGTTGAATATGTTGCTAAAAACTCCAAAATAGGCCGTAATCAGTTGGCTTGTTATAAACTAGTAAACAAAGATGTAGATGCTAGTGTCTTAAAAAAGGTTAATTTTAAACTGGGCGTTGCTGCATCTTTGTTGGATGCCATTTTGAACCCGACGCTCTGGCCTGCGGATGTTAAAGTCCGTCCTTTCAAATTTTTTCAAAAAGGGGGTCTTCCCAGCAAGCAGCCTTAGACTTGCAAAAAAGCACTGGCCTTAAACTTTACTTCCAAAACATGTCTGGAATGCGTACTAAAGCAAAGGAAATTTATTTGAAAACGTCTCGAGGGGAATTTGATGTCTACGTTTTCGTTGAAACCTGGCTAAATAATAATTTCTTTAGTGCCGAGTATTTCGATTCGGACTTATTTCAAGTATACCGCAAGGATAGAGATGCCGTGATAACAGGCCACTTTAAGGGTGGTGGTGTTTAATTGCTGTATNATTTGATGTCTACGTTTTCGTTGAAACCTGGCTAAATAATAATTTCTTTAGTGCCGAGTATTTCGATTCGGACTTATTTCAAGTATACCGCAAGGATAGAGATGCGGTGAAAACAGGTCACTTTAAGGGTGGTGGTGTTTTAATTGCTGTCAAGCGTAGCCTACGACCATCTTGATATCAGCTTAATAATTACGACCCTCTACTTGATCAGCTGTGTGTTTGTCTATTTAGCTCGTTTAAAAAATTATTTATTTGCGTCTCATATATCCCGCCTCATAGTGCTGAAGACTTATATTGCTCACATATTAATAATATTGTTGATTTATATGATAAAAATAATGATTGTAATTTCTGCATTCTTAGCGACTTTAATCTTAAGGATATAATATGGTCAGATCTACAAGGGAACGGTGTTTTAACTCCTACTAATATTAATAGAGCTCACAAGATTTATCTTCTAGATAATTTATTTAGCTTGAATCTTATCCAAGTTAATTTTACTTTTAATAAGCTGCAAAGAATACTAGATCTAGTTTTTGTAAATGAAAACTCAATATGTAATCTAACTGAATCTGACTTTCTGATTAGTAAAACTGACAAACATCATGTAACTCTAATCGTATCTTTGGAATATTATAACGCTGTTGTAATTGATAGTAATAGGCCATCTTCTTTCAACTTCCGGTCTGCGAATTACCACGACTTGAATCTTGCTATTTCTGATATAGATTGGAGTGCTATCCTGTGTTCGGACAATGTTAGTGTGTGATTTGAAGATTTTCTACATGAAATGACTGTTTTATTCGCACGAATGCTTTCTCATCTCCCAACCCGAATCCATAAATTACCTTGCTATAATAAAACTCTTAAAAAGTTGAAAAACCATAGAAATAAATACTATAAAATGTTTAAAGCTAGAGAGTATGATACTGGCCGTAAAGATAAATATGTGTATTATATGAAGCAATTTAATGTTCACGATAAGTTTTTGTATAACCAATATATCCGCAGATTTGAACTTGAATTAAAAGAACATCCCAAGGGGTTCTTCAAACGTTTCTTCATACATGCATTTTAATGGTAGGTCCTCTCATTCTCTAAATGATTCAGTGGAATTGTTTGCTGAATTTTTCAAATCCAATTTTGTCCTTGATGATGACTTTGTCAACACCCTCCCCTGTCCTAGTCTGCCCCAGTCCTTAGATTTTGGGTATTTGTCCACTACTGAAACAGATGTTATTAATGGCATTTCCTCTCTAAAATCCTCTTTTAAGTGTGATAATGATGGTTTTTGTGAATATTTCCTAAAATGTTGTAGTTCCACTTTTTGTGTCCCGCTGTGCTTAATCTATAACCTCTCCCTTTCCTCTGGAGTGTTTATCCATCGGTGGAAAGTTGCTTCCATCACACCAGTTTTTAAATCGGGTAGCAGGAATGATGTTTCAAATTATAGACCCATTTCTAAATTAACGGTCTGTTCTAAGCTCTTTGAGAGAGTCATTTACGAGAAGTTGTCTTTTGTTTCCAAACGAATCCTGTCAACTCACCAGCATGGTTTTGTGTCCAGTCGTTCTACGGTTACTAATTTAGCGCTATTTTCTGAGTACTTCGTATCGGCTTTTAAATGTGGGTATCAGGTTGACTGTATCTACACGGATTTCTCGAAGGCATTTGATAAAGTGTCGCATTCAATTTTGCTGTATAAACTTAAAAGTCTTGGTTTTCATTCTATTTTTCTGTCTTTTTTAAAATCTTATCTCTCGAATAAGACTCTATTTGTGGAAATTGAACATCACAAATTGAAGTCATTTGTCGCCACCTCGGGAGTACCGCAGGGTAGTATCCTTGGTCCTCTTTTGTTCGTTCTGTTTATTAATGATATTGGCTCATGTTTTAAATACTCTAGCTTTTTACTTTATGTTGATGATCTGAAAGTTTTTCGGAAAATCACCTGTGTGTCTGATATAGTATACTTGCAATGGGATTTGAACAATCTTGTTGACTGCAGTTGTCGCAATAAGGTGGAACTTAATATAAAGAAATGCTTCCACATGACGTTTTCAAAAACTCATAATACGGTTTTTTCAAATTTTTTCATCTCAAATCACCAGCTTACCAAAGTTAATGATTTCGTGGATTTGGGTGTTGCTTTTGACTCGGCTTTTTCTTTTGTGAACCATGTGTTTTATTTACTTCCAAAGGCGTTTAGCAATTTAGCGTTTTTACGTAGATATGGGAAAGATTTTAAAGATCCGTATACCAGAAAATCTCTTTTTAATTCACTTGTTCGTTCGAAATTAGAGTATGCTTCAGTAATTTGGAACCCAATTTACAGTTCTCACGCTTGTAGAATTGAACGTGTTCAACGAAAATTTATTCGCTTTGCTCTTCAGCCGCTTTATTTCTCGGAACCTCTTCCTTCATATGGTGCTAGGTGCAAACTAATTGATTTGAAATCTCTGGAAGGGAGGAGAATTGTACAGTTGCTTATATTTGTCTATGACTTAATTAATGGATATATAGATTGCCCCAACTTGCTTGAACTGATAAGCTTTAACGTTCCCCACAGAGTATTGCGTTTTCAATTGCCATTTTATTTGCAGCCAGTCAAAGCGAATTATTTTTATCAGGCTCCGGTTTTTAGAGCTCTTTCAGAATTCAGCTGCATTTTAGGAAGGTTGAGTATTGAGTTCTCGACTCCTAGGTCCTTATTCAAATCTATGATTGAATCTATTTACTCCTAATCTTATACACTAATTACGTACAACTTTTTACTTAATAGGGTTATATTTAATTAGTCATTTTTATTAAATTTGCTCCTATATGAGTAAGTGTACTATGTAACATGTTTCTGCTGTTGTTAATATAATTCTAAGGTGTTTTTTGTAATCTAGTCTGAGAGATTTTTTATAAGTCATAGACTAAATAAAGATTGAATTGAATTGAATTTCCGAAAGATGGACAGTTGTGTTTCCTTGTTAATAGCACAAGTTCTGATTTTGTGGAATTTACTCCAAACCACGGTTTCTGCATCATCGCGAGAGATTGTTTAGTATACCTAGAATGAAATTAGTCAGGGTTGCTATATGTTTTTCTGTAGCCGTAATTGCAATATCATGTTCGTAGACTACCACTCTGCGGCCGTTTCTATCTATTTCAGCAAACTGTCAACGCAATGTTCCATAGTGGAGCAGGGATGCAAATTTTGGGGAGTAACATCCCTGCAACAAAATTTAAGGACAGTCTGGCAAAGCGCTAGTTCCGCACTACAAATTTCAGAACTGTGTCTGAACTACTGCAAAAGGGATGCAGAGCTGGACGGTTGAAACTCATATGTTGCTAGTTGCGCTGCCATCAATGTTACTCATCCTGGTCATGTGAAAGCTGACAAAAGATGCACAAATATACTATACTATAGCATTTTTTCGATTTTCTTAGACCCTCAAACTAATAACAAACTGTTTTCGATTATTTGATAGTATGTAATACTCTAGTTTATGTGGCAACTGCTAAAATATTTCCAAAAAAGTCGTTATTCGTAACGTTAATGTCATTTTTGTACATATATACGTACGTATAAAATTGAATGCAAAATATAACCATAAAATTTAGTTATGTTACACTTAACAGCAAAATTCTGCGTACACCATTTCATTTTTTAAATATTCACAGTATATTGAGAGTTAAAATTTGTTTGTTATTATTTTATAAAAATATGATCATGCTTAAAACAAAATCACATAAACCGTGTTTTAAAACCATATACAAAACAAAGTTAAATTTAACGATTTTCCATCAAAATCAGATTTAAAAAAATAAACAAAAGTGGTAAACAATCTCACTTTGAAATGGGGGTGCTATTTATATGAACGATACTGTACATACGTAAATGTATCACTGAGCACCCGAAATGTGTAGTTATGCAGTGATTTTTTTTCAATTTCCAATGTTTTTCATTTTAAATATTTTTCGTTAAGTTTTTATTTAAGTACTATGTCTCATACTCCATAAACCACTTAAATTCAAAGAACTCTAAAAACTGTCTTCAAATTTCAAACTTTTTAATCAGAGATTTTTTTATAAATATTTCGAGTATTCTGTTTTACAGCCGATCAAATTTTAGTGTAGTAAAGTGTAATCTTGCACCTTAAACGAAAATATTTAAATAGGAGAATACCTTCAAGTCGTGCATAGAAAGAGTTATAAGAAATCAGCGCGATTAATTATTCTAAAATTTAATAGGCTATAGAACTTTAATAAAAAGAACATTTCTAAACTCTGATTTAAAATATTGAAGTTTTTATAACAGTTTCTAGAATTCTACTAAATTTCCAACACAGTTAGAAACGTTAATTTATTTGTTTATTATTTAATACTTATGAGCCATTATTAAATAAAAAATTTACCAAACATATTTAGCATAAAAACCGTTGTGAATATTCAAAATTCTATATATTCTTAATTCGAAGCCGGAGAGTTTAAATAAATTTAATACAATTTAACCCTGAGTTATCACAAATAAGCATTCAATATATCGCCGTTTTTCTCATTTTTTGTACCGACTTAGTTTAGATTTTTAATTATAGCTATCCCAGAAATACCCATTATACGTAACAAATATAAATTATTTTGAAGTTTGCCTCAAAAAGTAAATTAGTGCAAATCAAATAGCTCTTTAAACATAAAATGAAATGACATTTTTTATTTACAACATTGTATACGTGCTTATTTAAACAAAAGGCTCTATACTATACTTCCTAGAACCAGCTCAAAACTAACCAAATGTTTTCTAGCCCGGAGGTAACCCTTTTTGAACTATCTAGGAACTGTTGTTATATGAACTGTCTCAGAGCCATCTAAGCCAGAGTCAGCTCAGAACAAGTTCAAAAGTTCTGCAGAGGGCGACAATTGTCACTTCGTAGGACATCGCCATGTTAAAAAAGACAGTTGAAAGCATTGAGTTGGGATAGATGAAGAACCAGTACCGTCCCTTTTCACGCTAGCTCAGCGCAAACTCTGAACCAGTTTGATTTGCTGCAGGGATCGATTCATCGATGTTTCGACGCATCGGAAAAATTAACATCGATGCTAAAATACATCTCCAGAAAAACAATCGATATATCGATGGTTTCTGTTTCACAATTTGTTAGGTTGTAGTCAAATTAAAAGGAAAATTTAAGACTTTTCAATTCCAAATCTCTGTAATTCAATTATAAAAATACCCACATATCGCACACCGCCTTCAAAAGAGACACAACTCAAAATTTGGCATTTTTGAAATTATGCGCTAAAAATTTACACAGAGCTTTTATTTAAAAATAAGCCTAAGGTGAAGTCTCCCTTGCTTATGATTATCATGTGCTAAGAATCAGGTTTTCGCATTTTCTGACAAACGCGTAGTTTTGAGTTGTGCTGATTTTGAATGCGGTATGCGATATGGATGTATTTCCCTGTATTTATTACCATTCCTTTACTCTTCCTATAAATAGATTAAAAATGCATACCGTAGTAAGTTCCAATTAATGATTATGAAAGCATTTTTAATATCGAAAGATACGAACAAACTCGGAATTTTTGAATGTTTTCCAAAAGAATAAGTAATAAACTTCATGGACAGTCAAAAAATTTCAAAAGAATTCAAGGCTGAGTCATACTAAATTCGATATTAAAACATCGTTGAAACTGGCATCGATGTATCGCCGATTTAGCGATTTTAGGAAATTGTAAACATCGATGGAAAACAACCGATGGAACCGATATTATCGATGTTTGAAAAATATCGATGCATCGTTTGCATCCCTATAGCAGAGGTGGAGTACACCTCACTGGGGAGTTCTCCTTGCCGCATACATTTTGACGGAGGCCTCCCCTAGTTCTGATTTTATGACCCGATCGCGGAGGAGATAGTTGACAAACGCTATTAGCGTGTTGCAAAGTCCAAGTTCCTGGAGCGGTGAAATGACTGTATCGGGACTGATATTATTGAAAGCACCTCCAATGTCCAAGAAGGCAGATAGAGAATATTCTTCGTAGTGTAAAGATTTTTCAATGCCAAAGATAAGGATGTGTAGAGCTGTATCCACACCCTTTTCTTTGTTGTATGCATGTTGGAAAGTAGAGAGCTTTGGACCAACTATTTCCCTAATTTGGGTTCCAATACGCGCTCTAATGACTTCAGTACGAAGGACGAGAGGCTTATTGGTCTGAACTCATTGGGTTTGGTGTGCGAAGATTTACCCACTTTTAGGATAAATAAAGTTAAGGGCGAGAATCTGCAAATAGCTTCTTTGATGTTCCCATCAGAAATAGTAATAAGAGGGATTTCCCCGCCTGAGGCAATGATATGTGAATTGTTCGATCCTCTGGTGTCGGATCAACCAGGAAATTTCGTCTGCATGAGAAGCTCAAGCGTTTCGGAGCTGCTATTCGTCCATTCATCATTCCCTTTGAGCTAGTAGCTAGGCGCGGTGGAGTTTTTCGAAAGGATCTTGCGTAATCGGTTCATTCGTTTGACAAAAAGTCTCGCAGGAGGAGCGTTTGCAGCTCTGACAGCATATTTAAATCTGCATCAGTGATCGGACTTAAAAAAAATCTGTGTTGTAGAATCTGGAAAAAATGTGATAGCTTTCAAAAAAATGTGGTAAATCTCAGGTTTTGGATCAAACTTTGTACAAGCATTAAAGAACTTTTTACTTAGACCCTAAAAAAAAAATTAATTTGAGTATAACACAGTGCTAGATTGAATTTGCTAAAAATTGCATTGAGTTTTGGCAATTTTTTCTTTGACAGTGTAAAGCGGTTCCTTCCATATCAAAATATTTTTCGAACATAAAATTTTTTGCTACCTTGCGGAGTGCTGTCAGCATTTCATTCTATCACATCACGATGTAGGGAACAAATATGGCACGTTACAGAAACCGTTACTTGCGATTTGCCGATTTTGAAAATTCTCAAGTAAATGTAAACAACGCCTCAGAAACTTTAGATGCACTGAAATTTGCTAATACTTTCACAAAAATCGCCGTTTTTTTTTAATTTTCGCTATTAAGTTTTTTTATAAATCATATATTTTAAAATTTAACGTAATGAAACCACGTTTCCTGTCGAAAAATTTAATATTGAGAAAATTTACTATTTTACAGTTTATTTTATCCTCCCATTCGGCTTTGTTTACTTTTACTTGAGAAATTTCATCGCCGCCGGGAATGCGGAATCTTGTATTATATCATTCTTGTTACCATATAGTGTTTAGTGTTGGACAATTTTTGCTCTTAAAATTAAGAAAATTATGTCGAGAAAAAATAAAACTAGGTACTCAAAAACGCGAATATGTGGTAGATTTCAGACCTTGTGTGGTAGATGCTCAAAAAAGTGGCAGATCTACCACAATGTGGTAGAAGTCCGATCATTGATCTGCGTTGGCAGTCTTTGTATTCACTCCACACATTTGACACTTTCGCTTGATTAAATTTCATCCTCTATTCCTTCCACCATGGTGGTCGTTGCTTTCTTCTTTTTGTTTTGGGACATGCTGCTTTCTTTGCTATTTGAAAAGCATTCGTAAGCGCATCTACTGCTGAGTCTAGCATTTGCGTACTCGCAAGATTTCCAGATGCGTCAGGCATATCTCTTATTAGACAGCGTATAAACACCTCCCAATTTGTTCGTATGCGGTTTACTAATGCTTTAGGCGCCCAGATCGAGATTTTTAATTCAAAGCTAATGTACATATGATCGGAGAATGAGTTTTCCCCGGACACATGCCAGTTGCTCACCAATTCCTCCCCTCGTCTAATAGCAAAGGATAAATCGAGCACCTCCCTTCGTTGGGAAGTTACAAAAGTGGTACCCCCAACATTACCTATTCCTAAGATTATTGCTTAATAAAAATTCGAGAAGTAACTCACCTCGATCGTTTGTATTTGAGCTGCCGCAAATATCATCATAGGCATTCGCATCAGATCCAATGACTAACGGGACATTAGTGGTGTTCGATACAATTACCGTCTTCGTGACTAGTGCTGGCGGGGTGGCTTGTCATAAGCCATGTAGCTCGAGGCAAGCCAAATTTTCATTTCAGAGGTTTCCAGTACGGCTACTGTGGTGTCTGCATGGCTGAATTGTATCAGAGAGTAGACGTTAATATTTTTCTTTACTAATAAGCAAGACCTTGGTTTAACTTTATCTCTTGTGCAGATCACCTGATAATCTTTACTGCTCAAGCCGCAAACCCGATCTTTGATGACCCAATGTTCTTCGATAAGCACGAGCTCTTCTTTTTGAGCGAGACGGAGAAGTAGTGCGGCTGACGCCGCTTTGCTGTGGTGGAGATTAATCTGTAGAATCTCCACCATTATCTTCGATATGTCTACCCGGACGCCCAATGACCGTACAATTGGCGTCTTCGTCCACGGATAATGGAGGAACGCCCTTTTCGTCATCGCCAAGAGTATCGGTCAGCGATCTGGCATCGTCCGGCCCATCGTTGACGGCAATTCGCTCAAGAGCTCACCCATCGTGTCTCAGCTGGACGCGACTTCATAGTCCATAGGGCATACTGTTTCCTCCGCGACAACCCCAACTGTTTCCGCAAAGGGAGCATTCTTCGACATTTCCTGTCGATACATATTGAGGGTCAAGGCTTGGAAGCCGTAGTTAATCCTCCCGTTGAGATTGAAGAGGAAACTGATTCCACATTGAGGACAATCACCGCCACCCTTCGCTTGCCTATTGGCTCTTCCAGCTTTACAACCTTCCAATCGTGAGTTGGAAGCTCGGCATTGCTTAATTGAATGTAGCCCAGAACCTCGGACTAATAGTCGTAGTATTCCGGCATCCATGGCCTCGGACTTGGGCGATTTGAAATTTGTTCCCTCTTCACGACATCTAGTCGTGCACCTGGCCCAGGCTCCCCAATCTTATTGATTGCAGCATTATAGAGCTGCACAGATCTCTCATCGGCGCACTTAATTAGTTTGACACCCCGTAACCAGCCCGCGTCTGAGCAGAATTGTGGAAGTCCCACATTATCACGGAGAACCACGCGATATACCGCCCACCATCGAGAGCATTTCGATCGATCACAGCACGGAGAGCGATTAACTTGCCGCATCGGCAAAGCATTTTTTAGGCTCCTTATATGCAGCCATTTGGGCGTTTGAAAGCCTTTTCGTCCTCCCCCCGTACGTTGTGTCTTCCTCCGAGCGCTTCCGCTTTTGGAGGCCAGCTTTAGCCTTTTCCTGGTGATTCTCTACTAAAGATTCTGCCCAAGCTTTAGAGCTGTTTGCTCTTCGGTCAAGTCGTCTTGCTTGACATCTTTCAGCCTATCGATGATACGCAGAGCTGATCTTCTGGAGCGATAGTTCCTCTCTGAGGCTCCTATCGCTTTGAAAGGGGTTTTGGCGGGCAGCCTGAAGGGTTGGCGTCGGGATTCACTGACTTGGTCATGTGAGCCCATTCCGCAGTCGTCGAAGCCGATGTTCCCCGTTTAGGAGAAACCGCAGCTGGGGAAGGGACAGCACAACTGGCTTGTCTTTGGACATGGCCAGCAGAGCTTCCCGAAGGCAGACTAGCAAGGTTTGCCATAGCGTCGAGTCCGCCACTTGAGGTGGAGACGGCGCCATTCTTTACTAGTCTTGAGACAGTGTCCGAGATGACAGCCCGCCCACCATGCAGACGCAATCAGGAGTTTGTTTTCTTAACATTCAATTTAAAAATCCTCATACAAAAATTACTTTGAAAACATTTTTTTGTGCACTTCACAAATTCTTTTTCGAATTCAGGACAAATAAAAGGAAAATCGATATAGTATGTTATCATTTTGAAGTTATGTCTGACGGTGTTCGAATAATATGTAAACAAATATTAAATGTAATAAAATAAAATAAATAATTAAAAAAGTAAAAAAAAAAATATTTTCTTTTTCTTATTGATATTTTATGTCCAAAAGTAGTTAGTTACGGCCAAAGAAAATAGTTAATAAATAGTTACCACTAGTCGATTGCTAGTTAGTTAATAGTTAGCTACAAACTAGTCCATTTCCTGCAGGGTCTCGCGAGACTCAAAAATAAAGATAAGTGCCACAAGAGATTATTTTCCGAGATTTAGTCTATTGGGTAATTGCACCTCAGCCTGGTGTAATTAAGCAAAACGATTTGACGTATCGATCATTTCGTGTCCAAAAAATAAGCACTGTATGGTGGTTAATAAAGAAATGGTTAATATGTTGTCCGTAGAAGAAAATCTTTACTATGGCGTCGATATCTACTGACGTTTCTGAATAACCACAGGAGCAAGTAGAAGTAGGGGAGTTGCACCTCATGACTTGATACTAAAAGTTGGAGCAGTTGTGATGTTAATCCGCAACATAAATGTATGCATATGAAGGTTATAGTTATTGGTCTCGCCTAACAGTTTAAAAACTACGATATAATTGTTTGGGTTAGGCTTTAAACATGTCATTCACAAGAAAAATGAATTTTACTACCCCATTTAAATTAACAGCCCAGCAAATCAACACTTCCCTTTGTATTTAAACGTCGCCAATTCAAAATTAGTTACTACGTTTATACGCATGCATAAGTCGCTTTAATTCATTTCGCCGCGATTCAAAACATATGTATAAACTGAATTTCAATTCGCTTTGAAAGAGCGAAGTGTTTTGGCTCACACTCCATTTCAAATCGGTATTTTAATTCTCCAGACAGTTAGAAAGAGTGTATAAACACCGCTCTCACTCAAAGCGAATTGGAGATCAGCTGTTCCGCTCAAATTCCATATAATCGCATTAGTATTTAAAAGCTGATTAATAATAATCGTTCTTTTTCTTTGCCACGATTTTATAATGCCGAATTAAACTATATTTTTATCACTTCCCATTATATTAACATATAAAATGTCAAATGAAAACTGCTGATTTTGATTGCTTGTGAAGACGGTTACTTTGATGCCGATATAAAGCGACACTAGAGCGAAATGTGTACGGTATCAATGCGCTTTCAATTAAGTCGATTATTCTGTGCGTATAAACGTAGTAATTGTAGCGTTCGCAATAAGAATAAATAAGTCTCAAGATCAGACCCTAGCAAAAGGGTTGCTTTACGCATGACAAGCTATGTATACGTATTGAGTAGAGTATGATCTTGCATATAAAATACAAAAACCAGTTATACCAGTGTATTTGCTACCTACGTACCCATACCTTGCGCGACCATTTGCACATATCTTTTGAGCCAGGTAGAATATTTCAATGANTATCAACAGGCAGCATTTATAACAACACCTCGTGTGAAAACAACCCTTGCAGCTGCATATAAAATACAAAAACCAGTTATACCAGTGTATTTGCTACCTACGTACCCATACCTTGCGCGACCATTTGCACATATCTTTTGAGCCAGGTAGAATATTTCAATGAAATAAAAACCAAAATGTGTATTCGTTGTTACTCTACAAGTATATTATTATAAATTATATTATTTTGTTTTGCATTTATCAGGACAACAACAAAAACAAAAATCCACTGTTGCATGTCCTGACTTTATTTGCCCATATCGCTGGAACCAGTAGGAATATTCGAATGAAACAAAAGACAAAATACTTGTTATATATTAAAATATACATTTCAAAAAAAAAAAATCATAGAAATCGGTTGAATAAGCATTAAAAAAACCGCAAAATAAGGTCCCGGGTACAAACGTATCCCGGGTGTGTGTTTACGTGGTATTTTCTGGGTGTGTGTTCTAGGGTTAATAATAATAATCGTATAGCAAGTAGGTTCAAGGGAAATACCATTCCACAGTTTTGAAAAAATCGGTTTTTCGCGCTTTTGCAAAACTTATTTACCATCGTATACGCGGTACTGAGTTTGGCGTATGCGAGGTACTTCGCGCTGAGCGACGATATAGTTTAATACAGTCCAACTTTTAATTGTTTAATCTTAATTATAAAATATTTACAATGTGGTGGTTCACGCTGATTAGGTATTTCATTGATTCTTACAAAGAAGTTGGAAACTGTGTACATATGTACTTATTTAAAAACGTCATTTAGAGTCTGGTAATGTTTACGAAGATATTAACATACATATGCACCTAATACGGGAAGCCTTATTTTCAAAAATATGTATTTATATATATATATACTTATATATGAATGTATTTAATTTATTTTCAGCATTAAAAGGATTTACTTTTCAAAAATGCAAATAAAAATTGATTTTCTTTGGTTTGTAAACGTACTATATAAAAGAATTTGTGATGACCTGAGTTGTTAATCTAATAAAAAAATTGGTTATTATTCCTTACATTTGGTAACTTTTTCGTCAAATCTTGGTTAGAAAGTTCTTTGAGCGGCGGCAACACTGGCTGTATGAGTAAGTATTTCACTAAATTCATTAATGTGCTCATCCATATCTCCCTCGCAGTTTAGCGTTGGATTTAGTTTAATGGACTGCTAATATACTTCTTATTTTATTTTAGCCAGTATGTTTTATTTGTAGTGAGGCTTGTAATCGGCTCAATGACTTGGGCTCTCTCTGCTGGTATGCGATTTCTGTCTATATTTTTTGCTACTACGAAATATCGTAGGTCCGGCTCCGCTGGCTTGGTCATGTCGTTCGAATGGACACCGACGCTCCAGCTCTGAAAGTATTCAACTCGGAACCCGCTGGTGGTAGCAGAGGAAAAGGGAGGCCCCCACTGCGATGGAAAGATCAGGTGGAGAAGGACTTGGCTTCACTTGGCGTTTCCAATTGGCGTCAGTTGGCACAGAGGAGAAACGACTGGCGTGCTTTGCTGAACTCGGCCAAAATCGCTTAGGCGGTTACAGCGCCAAAAAAGAAGAAGAAGAAGGTATCTTTTTAAGATCAGTGGACAAATAGGTGGGCTTACTAGGAGATGTCACATCTAGTTTATTTATAACCGTTTCATACAACTGGCGTCCTATTGGATTTTTGAGGCGGGATCCCCAATACGTGTGTTTTGAAAACAAATCTCCTCCAGGCAAGAATCTATTACCCAGGCTATCAAAAAATTCTTTAAAGTCAATTCCAAAAATTAAAAATCGGGGTAGGCAATGAATAGCCGACAGATTCAAGTCTCGTCTGAAGAATGAATGTCAGAATGACGTCGGAATACTAGAACCAGACTTCTTTTGTTTAATAAGCTTCCAACAGGTTTTTGCTTTACTTTTAATGCTAAACTCGTAATTAACTTACACATATGAGCCGTTTATTTTGAAAGTGCCATAAGTCACTTCGTACCTCTTGTGCCTAAATGGCCGGATACTTGTAACCCAATGCATATGTAAATCGCTCTATCGTCATAATCAGGACCGAAGAAAATATGCACGAAAAAATTCATTTTAAGCACTTAGATAAGCACTAAAACATTGATAAATATGCTTGCAAATAAGCAAAAGAAAAAAATTAAGTACAGTTTAATATTTTGTTTTTATTCAGTTAATTTCAACGATTGAATCATTTCAATGGACATGCAAGTATTGCTTGATATTCTCAAATAATAGAGATCTGCGTTGGTCGTTTCAATTTTTTTAACTATTCGTTATTCTCCATTTGAGATTAATTATGTAAATCTCTTCAATAACACCAATGCCTTCCCGTAGAAACGAACCATTGGTTTTAAATTTTTGTATCCAAGCAGAAATGCAATTGAAGTTACGGATTAAAAACTAGAATATATCGATTCTTTCGTGTGTTCTGAAATTTGTTTGTTTTTGCGACACAGTGTTATTCATAGTTTTGAAATATTTTTGATGAAAGCAAAAAATAAAAATAGTTGACATCACTTTCTTTTTAAACACTTAGGATATCACTGACTGTAAAGGACCCTGAATGACGGCAAAGCTCAAAGCTCTACATATTTGTTGATGTGATTTTTGAAATGAACGATACAAAATTAGCCGGTATACAAATTTTAAAATTTTTAGAATCAGTGGTTGAAATTTTATACTGAAAGGGTTAAGAAAGCTTTAGTTTAAAAGTGTAATACTATGTAAATGCCTTTCACCATAAACGGCGCCAATTTTTTGGGTTATCATGCCTCTAGAAGTACACGATTAATTATTGTCTTTCTCGTAGTTCTTTAAATAAATCTTCAACTAAACTCTGAAGTATATTTACGAATATCACGTTTCATTATATGCTTAAATTTAATTTCTTAATTTTAGTAAGTACTTCTTTACTGCATTTACCTGAAATTCGGGGGTTAATACTAGTTTTAATAAATTGTCATTTTAATTTCTCATAAAATTTACCTTTAAGTTTTTGCACCTTAAGCATACATCGAAAATTTGTTTTAGAGAATCAATGCGAAATAATTGCGAAAACGATTAACCGAGTAGCTGAGCAACCAAGACGTCTGCTTTTTAAATAATTTTTGTAAAACAAATCAGCATCGTTTCCCGCATGCCAGAAAATTGAATGTGTAAAAATTCAAATTTTGGGAAATCAAGTATGAACTTTTTTACGAGACTTAACTCTGCATTCATGTAATTGACATTGTTAAATATGTGCCTTCGATGTATGCATGGTATTCTGGCTTTGGGTATAACATAGAACATAGAACATCCAAGGGTTAATCGAGTCAACCCAATAACTCAATATTGGTAAATTTGCACATTCATGTTCTGGCATACGGGTGCCGATGTGTATTTCCTTCACATTTATTAATTTTTTATACGCCTGTCCTACATATCTTCGTAGTAAGAAAATAGTAGTCGTATTTCGACACCTGAGTGGAAGATCGACCTATCTCGGCAGCCAGTTCGAAAACGCCCTATATCATAAAACTTTTCAAGAACGCCCTACTTCAGAATTTGATTGAAGAACGCCCTATTTCAGAATTTTATTGAAAAACTTCCTATCCCAGGTTTAGTTTAAGAAGGCCCTATTTCTGAATTCGGTGAAAATGTATTGAAAATGTGCGATAAGGCCTTTTTTGAATCGGCAGCTTAGTTAGGGCTTTTTTGAACCGAATTCTGAGATAGGGCGTTCTTGAAAAATTATCTGAAATAGGGCGATTTCGAACTGGCTGCCGAGATAGGCCGATCTTCCACTCAGGTGTCGATTTCCTGTTAATATTAATCTATTTGCATGAAAACAAGTCAAAGAAGTAAGCAAGTCTAAGTTCGGGCGGAGCCGAACCTTAAATACCCGGCGCAAGTATTAAATATATGTTTTCTACCTTTCCGAAAACTACCGCTACATGGTAAGCCGGGGTGGTTTTACCCCTATTTTAAACATCTTCCAAAGAACGTTCAGTTAGACATAATGAGATAAACTATATAGTCATATGTGGGCGATATCACGCCCATTTTCCAAAATTCCAAACAATTTGACTTCTTTTCAGTGGTTTGTTTTTTAGTATCAATTTTGAGTAAATTAGCGTCCTTAATTTCGAAATATCGATGTTTAGAGCATTTCTGAAAATTACCGTTATATGAAAAGCGGCCGTATTTTAGTCCGATTTCAATAATTTTCAACGCTTTGCTTTTATGTGGTAAGCGCAATAACCACACCGATTTTGGTACAAATTGGTAGAACGATTACCGAGATACATATCGAGCCCTAACCGCCAAAAATAACGTAAGCGACATTTTTTTCAAAATTTTATTTTTGATGCAGAAATATTCTTAGAGCATCTGGATACATTTCTGCATCAAAAAGAAAATTTTGAAAAAAATGTCGCTTACGTTATTTTGGCGGTTAGGGGTCGGTATATGTGATCATAAGTGGCGGTGCTACGCCCATTTTCCAAAATTTTTTCATAAAAGTATTTCTTGGTAAAGAATTGTTTCAAACATCAATTTCGAATAAATTAGCTTTGATATTTACTGATTTATCGAATATTTCGTATTTCTCTAAATTACCGTTATATGGAATGTGGGCGTAGTTATTGTCCGATTTTAAAAATTTTCGGCCATTTGGTATGCCGTACCAAGGCCAAACACTGTGTGTGTTGGAAGAAATTGGTGCAGCGGCTACCAAGATATACACATGTAACCATAATAGGCGTGGCTACTCCCATTTACAAAAACTTATAATATTCCTATTTTTCCTCTAAAATTTATTGTAAATATCAATTTGGAGTGAATAATATTCAGTAACTAAAATATCGCAGTTTTCGTATTTCTGAAAATTACCGTTATATGGGAGGTAGGCGTGGTTATTGTCCGATTTTGCCCATTTTCAATACCTTCCGTCCTACGCCTAAAATAAATGCACGTACCAAGTTTCGTTAATATATCTCACTCATATTTACGCGAGTTATCGTGTGCACAGGCGGACGGACGGACAGATTTCTCTTTTTATTCTGATCACTTATGTATACATTTGTCTATATCTATCTCAATTCGTTTTTCCTGTTACAAACACCGTTATGTGAACAAAGTTATAATACCCTTGTGCACAAGTGCGCTCGGGTATTAAAATGTAAGTTTAGTACTCCACTTTACTTACTAAATTTATATTTGGCTATTAGTTAAGATTGTCTTTTCAAATGGAACTATTTAGTTTACACATATGGATCACCTACATTAATATTTTGATATAAAATTTTCGAGGATTTTTTTTATATGTAAGGCCTCCCCTAAATTCGGTCCTGGCGACGCCCAAGGCTATATTGCACTCTAAAAAGTCCGAAATTTAAATAAACTATAATAATCGAGCATGTAATTTCGCGAATAGTAAGGTCACGGTGGACCTGAACCAACTTTAAATTGAAGGTCATAGCACATCATATTTTTTTGCTAATTTGGGTTAATTATGTTATAAATAATGTGTAAATTTTATAGCCCATAACTTATCGACCCGTTTTTGAAAAAACTCATTTTGAATGAAAATTATTACTTTTCTTTTAAAATTTTCACGCACCCGCTCTAAATAGATGACAAATTGATACATTACAGTTTATCAAAAGACCATGCATGCAGGTAGGCAAGGGTCTAGGATTCTATAGCGAGCAAGCTGTAGAATCCCTACATTCCGACTTTAAAGCAACTGGGACAAATATAAAGTATTCGTCAAGCATCCGGAATATCCATCTAAATTACAGTACAAGAATACAATGCTCAACATGCTCAACAAGCTACTGTTTAAAAAATGTAAAGGGTTGTATGTAAAACACCATGCTGCTCTCCTATTAGTTGTCCAAAAATACATATATCGAGCCCTCACCGCCAAAATAACGTAAGCGACATTTTGTTCAAAATTTTCTTTTCGATGCAGAAATATTCCTAGAGCATCTAGATACATTTCTGCATCAAAAAGAAAATTTTGGAAAAAATGTCACTTACGTTATTTTGGCGGTTAGGGCTCGATATAATCTATACCCTCTAGGGAAAACACGAACTAGTGAACCAGATTTCTAGTTCAGTACTAGTTCTTTTTTGCCAAAAACGAACCAGTCCGATAGTAACTAGTTCCGCACCAGTCCAAAAGCAGTGAAATGTGGTACTTTCACTAAACTATTGTATTTTAAATTTTAAAAGAAGGGAAGGGAATCATTATGAGTAAAAGAATTTAAATCAGCATTTAATCATTATTTTATGAATTATTATTGAGTTTTATTTTTTCGCTCAAACGGAAATAATTATTATTTGATTTTTATTTTTGGGATTACAAATAATGATTATTTTATGATTTTTATTTTTTCGCGCAGAGATTATCATTAATTTTCAGTTTTATTTTTCCACTTAAAAGTAATGATAATTTACAAAATTGAAAAGGCTATAAAGACGCAACCTACTGAAATGTTTACCTGAAAAGTTTGGATCTTATTCCTTTTATAAGGGTGCGGCTACCTGTCAAAATGATACGTCGGTTATCACGCTGGTATAGTTTTTGAGTTGCTTAATAATCATTATACTTAGTGATTCCATAAACAAAGGCCAAGATCCTGAAGGACAATTGAGAAAGGCAATGGAGTTGCAGAAAAAGAGGCATTTAAAAAAAAAAAAGTGTCAAAATAATTATCACTTTCTCACTAAATTTATTTAAAAATGCAAGCCACCAGAGCTACCTTTTTTGTAAGAAAAGACAAATTAAGTTTCTTTATGCAATCCACCATAGCTACTTTAATACAGTCAGTCAATAAAGTTTAGGTACAACGAATTTTTTACAATACGGGCAACTATTTTTTTAATATTTTAGTTTTCGGTAATTTTTTATAAAAATATGGTCAATTCTACAACAAAATCCCCAAAAATCAGAGTTCCAAACCTTGTGCAAAATTTAAGAAAATTCTGCAAAATTTCATTAAAATAATTCACTTTCTATTTACGCTCTCTAGAAAAAGTTTTTTAGCCCATTCAATTTTAGTATAATGAAGTGCAAGTGTGAGGAAGCTAGGACTTACCAAACAACAAAAAAAAAATTGCTAAATATCAATGATAAGTCCTAGCTACCTCAAACTTGCACTTTGTTATACTAAAATTGAATGGGCTAATAACTGAGTACTTAACTTTTTTCTAAAGAGTGTAAATTGCAATACTTGGATGGAAATTCGCAGTTTTCTTTAATTTTGCATAAGGTTTGGAACTCTGATTTTTGGGGTTTTTGGTGTAGAATTAACCATATTTTTATAAAAAATTAGGGAAAAATAAAATATTTAAAAAATAGTTGCCGGTATTGTAAAAACTTCACTGTACCTAAACTTTATTGACTGACTGTATATCTTATTTAAGTTAAGTACGACAAAAACTTTCGAAGTACTTCATATACATATAAGCTTAAAAAGAACTGAATTTACTTAAAAATCAATATGCTTAAATTTAGACAAATAAGACAAAGTGAACTAATATTTTTACTTTTAAGCAGAACGCACTTTTGTTTTTTACTTACTACTTAAGTTTAATACTACTACTACTACTAATGTGGTTTATAAATTTTTAATAAATGCGTTTAAACATTTGTGATTGTATTGTCCTTCCTTCAACCGATCGTATTTAATATAGAAGGGAAATGTTTCGACAAGCCTGATTAGAAATGTAGATCTAAGGTGACGAATTTATAATAGGTTGGGAACTATAAAAAATGGATGCAGATGGAACTAGATCTCATCTGTCGAATTAGGAACTGGTTTGGAACTAAAGAAAAGGGGATGCAGAACGAACTAGATCTCATCTGTCGAATTTGGAACTGGTTCGGAACTATAGAAAAAGGGATGCAAAACGAACTAGATCTTATCTGTCGAATTTAGAACTGGTTCGGAACTAGAGCCAAAGGGATGCAACGGGGGACAATTAACACTTCCTAAGACATCGCAATATTAAATTCGCCAGTCGCTAGCATGCAAAAGATAATTAACGCGTGCTAGTCATGGTTCCAAACGCACTAGAACCGAACCAGTTCTGCACTAGTTCGTTCCCCTACAGGGTAACGCGTAATAGTCATGGTTCCAAACGCACCAGAACCGAACCAGTTCCGCACTAGTTCGTTTCCCTACAGGGTATATAAATACGCCAGAAGAAAATTTTGCAATTTCTTTTTTTGAAGGCACGGGGGCGTGGCATCTGACATATAGACTAAAATGTGAAACCCACATATTCTCTAAAACCAATTACGCTGGGGAACTGAAACCTAGCACAGATGCATAGATTGAAAATACCCTACTTACGGCGAAAAATGGTAGGTACTGGAAAAGTGGGCGTGGCACTTCCCATACAAACTTATTAACTTAACTTAACCACTTATTGTAAGGTTTTGGAATTTTATACACCTACATTTATACACATATAAAATCGCAAGAATCATTCAACTGGGAAATATTTTCTCCCAGATTTTAAAATCACATTGAATGGTTGTTGTTTCGTGCAAAAGCTTTTAGAAGTATAAGTGTGTTTATCTTCGATATTTGGCGCAGGGATTGAGAGCTATCCTAAAAAAATCATATTTATGATCACATTTGTTTCACCTTTAGAACACATGAAATTTGGTGCAACTTTGTAGCCCAGTCGTGTGATGGAAAAATATTGGGCTTTGGCCCAGTCTTGACCAAAACCCGCGTGAAACCGTCATTAGAGAAGGAAATATTATCTTCTGTTGTAAATCTTCAAGATACTTTCTCAACTGTTAACGATTCTAATGAAAAAAAGAAAGAGTTTATGTAGATGTGGACAATTTAGTTTTTAACCTCCAAGAGGCTCTCAGACAAATATAATCGAAAAACTTATTTAAAGTCTGAATTGTTATATGTTTGACATATTAGTCAGTGATGAACATCTCATCTATACATACAAATACATATGCATATTTTTTATAATTCGGTCTAATTTCAAAAGCAACTGAAGAAATTTGGAGGAGACTTGATAGGATTAGCATTAATGAATCCGGTATTAAAGTTCATAATTCGATTTTAAGTTTTCTTGTAAATTCGCTATAAATATGCTGGTGGACTTCAAATGTAATTCGCATAAAGGAGTTAGTATTTGTGACAGGTAAAACTCAAAATTGCATGAAAAAAGATGTCGAATTCCAACAACTGGGCGATACTAGTAAATAAAAAAATCTGCTTTATACCCGGTACAGTTTGTAGAAATAAACGATGTTCTTTTGAATAATAAAAATTTAGTTGTTTTTAAAATATCGTGCATTTTTTAAACAAATTATGTATTACATAAAAAAATAAATAACGAGTGTTGTAGCCTTAATAGTGTTTCCTTCACATTACAATTTTTAAAAAGGGCCAATGTAATGCTTAAAACCGTAGTCCATTATGTATGTATGAAAATTTTAAAAGAAAATGAATAATTATTATTTAAAATTAGTTTTTTCAAAAACGACTCTACAAGTTATGGGCTATACAATTTTTACACATTATTTATAACATAAATAACCCAAATTAGCAATAAAAAATGATGTGCTATAACCTTCGATTTAAAGTTGGTTCAGGCCCACCGTGAGGTAGGAAATCTGTAACCTATCTTTTAGCAAGGAAATTAGCACAATTTTTTTTAGAGTGTAGCATTGATTCAGCTTTTTTGACTACTCCTCCGCTTCTCCTCATTTTGTATTTAACAATTGCCCAATATTTTTCAATTGGGCGTGATTGCGGACAATTCGGCGGGCTTTATTCTTTTGGCACTTTATCGACATTATTGCCTCGATACCAATTCATCGTTGCCCTCGAGTAATGAACACTCGCTAAGTCTGGCCAAAACTTTACTGCAGAACGGTGATGACGTATAAAAGGTAATAAGCGCTTCTCTAGACACTCTTTCATAAATAATTTAGAGGTCATTGTTGCGGATGTCACGTACGCCCGACTTTTAAGGCCACAACTGCATATTGCTTGCCAAATCATCACCTTTTTTTGCAAATTTATCAACCTTTTTATATTTAAATTTGGAAGGAACACCACGACGCTTATTTGAAGCATAAAATTTCTGACCTGGGAGTTGTTCTAGATCAGGTTTGAGATAGGTTTCGTCCTCCATTATTATGCACTAGTGATGTGAATTTTCGATACTTTCAAGTATTGATCGATACTCGATACTTTGGAAACAAGTTTCGAATAAAAGTATTCGATACTTTTATGTTGAAGCTTATTGTTAACTTTAATACTTACCATAAATAATTTGTGACTATTTCAGCTATTTGGGGATATATTTCTCCCATTCTTTCCACCACGCGAGCGGATCTCGATGTCTCTCCAATAAATCTTCTTGAACATGTTGATTACCCTCAACTATGGCAGACGTTAAACAACTTTTGTGAAGTTACATAGATTTCGATCAAAATCACTCCATAGAGAATTTCCGTTTGTTTGATCCACGTTGTGTTCCGGTAAATTCTCATTTTGTAACCTGGTTATACACTGCAACCCGTTACTTTGCTGTGCCAACGCTTGTTATGAAAATATATTTTGACGATGATGATTGAGTATCGAAGTATCGACATAATTTTTTCAATACTCATCGAATTCTCAAATTGCTTATCAGTATCAAATACATACTATTCGATGCTCGATACTATTCACATCACTATTATGCATCTACTGAATTTTGTCAACACTTTATCGTAAAGTAGGCGAGAGCGTTTTTTTGGCTGTTAATTGTTTATTTTTTTGCACTTTGTTTTCGCTTTCTTTCACTGCCTAGAATTTCTTTATAACGTTTTATAACCGTAGAAGCAGTTGTTTTTAGAAATTTTAATGCTTTTGCTATCTTATTCCTCGACCAAGTTGGATTTTCCACAAATTTGTTCACAATCGCTTTTCGAGTAGGGAATTCCATCGCGTTTGAAATGAATAACTGACAAGCAAATCATGGCAAATTTGATTCATATAACGGTTTTATCATTGTCTGCAAAAGTGTACACAATTTTTTTAGTACACTCTACAAATGACCTTGTAGAAATCGCTTGAGCGTGTACAGATTTTGGGTGAACAGTTCTTTAGGAATCTGGTAGCTATAGGTTTTCCTAGATTATTGTGGGTTCCATTTTGAGAAGATTCTAAGGATATTTAAAGTGACGGGTGAAAGGCATCTTCAGGCAAAGCTAGGGGATTACAGCTTGTCAAAGACTATAGAGATACATCATCTACATACACTTAGTCAAGTAATTTGCCAAATCTATTCTGAGAACTGTTTATTTGAGAGAGACCGGATTCAAAAAGCCACTTAAAAAGTCGTTGAATTATCTCTAATACGGATGGTTTAAGCGTGGAGAATACTGATTTCAAAACAGTAGAGTGCTTGAAGCAAAATGATAAGTCTGATTGAGGAGGTATGTAACTTATAAAGCGTTCTCATTGAGCCATTAACTTGAGTTTATGGGGCATTTTGGAGTTTAACGCTTAACTCTGCTCTTAAACTCACAGTTTACCATACAAAAAATATCATTAAACTTTCCTTAAAGACCATTTTTTTGGAGTTTATGCGAATGCAACCCTTTTTTTGACCCGGTTCGGTTTGTGTCTTTGATAATCCAAACCTGCAACCAACTTACCGACAGTTAGTCCGTTCCCGTACTGCAGGATTTTATCAAAAATAGTCCGAGGTCATTCCGTGCACATAAATCCAGAAAATCAAGAATCTATCGATGCAAAAACAAAAAATGTGGCTGGATAGAAATTTCGTGCTGATTTCAAGCCTACTAAAGTTATCTAGTGGAAGTAAAATATAAAGAAGATACCAATGGTTAAGGTATTTTGATTTTTTTAGATATTATTAACTAGCAAATACCCGGCGTGCTTAGCAACGCCTCGTGAGTAATTTCGCATCAAAGTTGAGGAGAAACCGTATTGAAACTCAAATGGGAAAACCTCTTCAGGGGTTGAATTTTGTCTTTATTAGTACCCATAATTCATCTGGGCGGAAATTGTAACCCTAGTACATATGTATGTACATATAATGTGTTGTAATCGATTGGTGATAATAATAAAATTTAAGATCTATCTTCGAAAATCAGTGCCGTATCAGTTCAGTATCATAGCTAATCAGCATCGATCAGTGATACCAATTCACACACATCCGTAGTATGTCGTCCGGTACTTTCAGTAATATGAAGTTCACTGAAACCAAGATGACTTATTTTACTAATGATCAGTTGTCAATTATTGCCATATTATATAATTCTGGATAATTCCGTACCCACTCGATTAATTTTCCCTCCATATTAAACAAAATTTGCAATAGAATACCGTCAGCTCGTCAGGGAAATACACAAACAAATCTTTGCCGAGTTAACTACACTCTAAAAAATGTTGCTTTAAATTTAAGCATATTAAAAAAGGTAACCAGTTTCCTCTCTTAATGTATGCAAATTTGCACACCGTGTTAATCAATTTATATACTGCTTTTTTACTTTTACTGCCATATGTGTGGCGTAGAACAAATTTGAAATTTGTTTGCTGAATTCTACACTCAAAGCCAAATTCACAGTGCGTAGTTAACTCAGAATCTTCAGTTAACTACAGGTTTTCAGTACAGCACCTTAAATTTGGCCCTTAGGGCCGTTAATTTAACTATTTTAAAGTATAGTTAAATCATTACTTAAACTTAAATAAAAAAATTTCTATCGAATTTTCTTAGTGTTCATAATTACAAAGTTTACACATAAAGTGTTTAAAATTTACTCTAAAAGTTTTTTGTTTAAATTAACACATATTAAGAGAGGTTACCAGTTTCCTCTCCTAATGTGTGCAAATTTTGCCACCGTGTTAACAAAATTAAACACTGCCTGTTTACTTTTACATACCGAATTTGTCGCGTAAAGCTAAATGACACATAAAATGTACTTAATTTCTATTTTTAGTAGGAAATGTATTTTTTCGTTAAGAACGTTAGCAATTTTAAACACTTTATGTGTATATTTTAAAAAATCTCATGTTCATAAATCCAGTCTTGAACATCTTATGTGTATACTTACACAGATTTTATCTGAAAATAAACACTTTTCAGTAGCAGTTTTACATGCAGTTTTTAGAGTGTAAAACAAATTGCGGAACGAATACTGAAGCAGCACTGACGGTAAAAAACGGCAATGTGCCANATTCTACACTCAAAGCCAAATTCACAGTGCGTAGTTAACTCAGAATCTTCAGTTAACTACAGGTTTTCAGTACAGCACCTTAAATTTGGCCCTTAGGGCCGTTAATTTAACTATTTTAAAGTATAGTTAAATCATTACTTAAACTTAAATAAAAAAATTTCTATCGAATTTTCTTAGTGTTCATAATTACAAAGTTTACACATAAAGTGTTTAAAATTTACTCTAAAAGTTTTTTGTTTAAATTAACACATATTAAGAGAGGTTACCAGTTTCCTCTCCTAATGTGTGCAAATTTTGCCACCGTGTTAACAAAATTAAACACTGCCTGTTTACTTTTACATACCGAATTTGTCGCGTAAAGCTAAATGACACATAAAATGTACTTAATTTCTATTTTTAGTAGGAAATGTATTTTTTCGTTAAGAACGTTAGCAATTTTAAACACTTTATGTGTATATTTTAAAAAATCTCATGTTCATAAATCCAGTCTTGAACATCTTATGTGTATACTTACACAGATTTTATCTGAAAATAAACACTTTTCAGTAGCAGTTTTACATGCAGTTTTTAGAGTGTAAAACAAATTGCGGAACGAATACTGAAGCAGCACTGACGGTAAAAAACGGCAATGTGCCAGACGGTCTGAAAAACTCTATTTGGGACTGGGGCAACGATATTATATTTTTCACTGGCACTGACAGGTGCGGCACTGATATGTGTAGATATACTTTTATTGTAAAAATCCTGGGCGGAGGGGGAAGGTGCGGGGCCCCTCAAACTCCCCCCACTAGAAAGAGGACAGTCCCCGCTTTCTAAAAAGGTGAAGGCCCCCCTTGGGCTCCTCCCACAGGCCCCTAGGGAACCGTTTGAATAAGGGGGAAAAACGAAATTTTCTTAGGCAAACTGAGCAGTTTGAAGTGGAATATGACCCAACTAACCGAAACCGTGGGATTTTTTAATAAAAGAAATTATGCCAAATTAGATATCGGGCGATTTGAATAAAGAATAAAAAAGTTAATTAAAAATAGAAAAAACAAGTTTCTAAAAAAAAAAATGTTCTTTTTAGCAAATGTATTTTTGCGTAGAATTCCNCCTTTCTGCGTAGGCGGCCTTCGGCCGCACTTAGGGATTATAACCCTCAGGCAGTAGATTTCTCCTTTCTGTGTTGCCAAAGAAGGGGGTCTGAACACCTTTTACAGAGAACACCTTTCTGCGTAGGCGGCATTCGGCCGCACTTAGGGATTATAACCCTCAGGCAGTAGAATTCTCCTTTCTGTGTTGCCAAAGAAGGGGGGCTGAACACCTTTTGCACAGAACACCTTTCTGCGTAGGCAGCCTTCGGCAGCACTTAGAGATCATAACCCTCAGGCAGTAGAATTCTCCTTTCTGTTTTGCGAAGAAAAGGAGCTGAACACCTTTTCAGAGAACACCTTTGTATATTTTTAATGCTTACTATCTTCTTTTGTTTCTCATTCTTTTGCATATTTTGGAGCTTGACAACTGAACTCCGCCATTTAATTTGCATATGCAACCAAAGTCAGACGCGTGATTTCGAAGGTGCTTTATTTAATGAATTGTGATTAATTGGTTAATATTAAAGTCGTAAAGCAAGTTATAGCTAATCGAGTAAAGTGTAAAGTGAAGGAGAATACAAAAATGTATTGGTGAAGTGGCTGCTTTAAGGAAAATAGGAGTGATAAATGTACGCTAATTTCCGAATTTTACAAAAAAGGGCATATTTCTAACCCAATTTGTAAATAAATTAGTGACCAAAATTCACAAAAGTGAGTGTTAAAATAATTTGGACGGAATAGCCCGAAATAGTTGTGAGCGCTACTAAACCCCACCCCAAAAAACTCAGCCTTTGACGCACTTGCTAATTTATTAACTTCGCGAAAACAATGTGCCGAATTCCCATGAAGCCCAACAAGTAGACACATATGTACATCATTTATTTGCTGTTGCTTGTGCATGCCACTACAGCGTTGGAAAAATGGAATTCGGCTTGNTGGACGGAATAGCCCGAAATAGTTGTGAGCGCTACTAAACCCCACCCCAAAAAACTCAGCCTTTGACGCACTTGCTAATTTATTAACTTCGCGAAAACAATGTGCCGAATTCCCATGAAGCCCAACAAGTAGACACATATGTACATCATTTATTTGCTGTTGCTTGTGCATGCCACTACAGCGTTGGAAAAATGGAATTCGGCTTGACACCCTGTAGGGAAAACACGAACTAGTGAACCAAATTTCTAGTTCAGTACTAGTTCTTTTTCGCCAAACCAGTCCGATAGTAAATAGTCCCGCACCAGTCCAAAAGCAGTGAAATGTGGTACTTTCACTATACTATTTTATTTCAAATTTTAAACGCAGGGAAGGTAATCATTATGAGAAAAATAATTTAAATCAGCATTTAATCATTATTTTATGAATTATTATTGAGTTTTATTTTTTCGCTCAAACGGAAATAATTATTATTTGATTTTTATTTTTGGGATTACAAATAATGATTATTTTATGATTTTTATTTTTTCGCGCAGAGATTATCATTAATTTTGAGTTTTATTTTTCCACTTAAAAATAATGATAATTTATAAAATTGAAAAGGCCATACAGACGCAACCTACTGAAATTTTTACCTGAAAAGTTGGGGTCTTATTCCTCTTATAAGGGTGCGGCTACCTCTCAAAAGGATACGTCGGTAATCACGCTGGTATAATTTTTGAGTTGCTTAATAACCATTATACTTAGTGATTCCATAAACAAAGCCCAAGATCCTGAAGGACAATTGAGAAAGGCAATTCAGTTGCAGAAAAAGAGGCATTTAAAAAAAACAGTGTCTAAATAATTATCACTTTCTCACTAAATTTATTGAAAAATGCAAGCCAATAGAGCTACCTTTTTTTTAAGAAAAGACAAATTAATTTTTTTTTTATGCAATCCAACACAGCTACCTTAATACAGTCAGTCAATAAAGTTTAGGTACAACGNTTTTTTTTTATGCAATCCAGCACAGCTACCTTAATACAGTCAGTCAATAAAGTTTAGGTACAACGAATTTTTTACAATACGGGCAACTATTTTTTAAATAATTTAGTTTTCGGTAATTTTTTATAAAAATATGGTCAATTCTACAACAAAATCCCCAAAGATCAGAGTTCCAAACCTTGTGCAAAATTTAAGAAAATTCTGAAAATTTCATTAAAATAATTCACTTTCTATTTACGCTCTCTAGAAAAAGTTTTTTAGCCCATTCAATTTTAGTATAATGAAGTGCAAGTATGAGGAAGCTAGGACTTACCAAACAACAAAAAAAAAAGCTAAATATCAATGGTAAGTCCTAGCTACCTCAAACTTGCACTTTGCTATACTAAAATTGAATGGGCTAATAACTGAGTACTTAACTTTTTTCTAAAGAGTGTAAATTGCAATACTTGGATGGAAATTCGCAGTTTTCTTTAATTTTGCATAAGGTTTGGAACTCTGATTTTTGGGGTTTTTGGTGTAGAATTAACCATATTTTTATAAAAAATTAGGGAAAAATAAAATATTTAAAAAATAGTTGCCGGTATTGTAAAAACTTCACTGTACCTAAACTTTATTGACTGACTGTATATCTTATTTAAGTTAAGTACGACAAAAACTTTCGAAGTACTTCATATACATATAAGCTTAAAAAGAACTGAATTTACTTAAAAATCAATATGCTTAAATTTAGACAAGTAAGACAAAGTGAACTAATATTTTTACTTTTAAGCAGAACGCACTTTTGTTTTTTACTTACTACTTAAGTTTAATACTACTACTACTACTAATGTGGTTTATAAATTTTTAATAAATGCGTTTAAACATTTGTGATTGTATTGTCCTTCCTTCAACCGATCGTATTTAATATAGAAGGGAAATGTTTCGACAAGCCTGATTAGAAATGTAGATCTAAGGTGACGAATTTATAGCAGGTTGGGAACTACATATAATAAACATTTGTGATTGTATTGCCCTTCCTTCAACCGATCGTCCTTAATATAGAAGGGAAATGTTTCGACAAGCCTGATTAGAAATGTAGCTCTAAGGTGGCGAATTTATAACAGGTTTGGAACTAGAACTAGATCTCATCTGTCGAATTAGGAACTGGTTTGGAACTAAAGAAAAGGGGATGCAGAACGAACTCGATCTCATCTGTCGTATTTGGAACTTGTTCGGAACTATATAAAAAGGGATGCAAAACGAACTAGATCTTATCTGTCGAATTTAGAACTGGTTCGGAACTAGAGCCAAAGGGATACAACGGGGGACAATTGACACTTCCTAGGACATCGCAATGTTAAATTCACCAGTCGCTAGCATGCAAAAGAGAATTAACGCGTACTAGTCATGGTTCCAAACGCACTAGAACCGAACCAGTTCCGCACTAGTTCGTTTCCCTACAGGGCAGATGCAGGATTCCCATAAAAAACAGGGCTAAATTACTTTACCATATCAATTCTAATTTGAACATACTTATGTACACAAATATGTATGCATGTATTAAAATCTAATTCGATTGATTGAATGTTGATCTGTTGAACTAACATTAGCCGTGTTTTATTTGTCCCGAAATTTGAGCTATTAGCTTATTTTGTATGGAGGACTTACCCAACATAATTATATTAGCTTATGAAAAGCTATCTTGGCTTGTATATTGAACAAGAGGCATTGCCATTCAGCATCAGAAATTTTCTCCGTCAGCCAATCAGAAAGAGGCAAAAACTTACTTTGACACTATTTGCAGTCAAACAACTGTCAAAATTAGGCTAACATAGGAAATATGCTAATTTCGTTTTATTTGACCAAGATTTAGCTATTTGCTAGTGATGGTTGAATAAAACATGCCCATTGTTGAGTTTTGCTTTGTGCAGAATTTGCATGAAGCGAAACAGCCATTTCCTTGCTGTTATATATTCTGTATGCTACTCAGTGATGCCGCGAATCTTTTTAGTGGTAGCCAAATTCCTTTAAAAAAATGGCTAAAAAAAGTCGTTGTGGCTAAAAATGGCAGCTAAATTTTTTTACTTACATATACATATATAAGTATACACGTAAACATTTTCAATAAGTGATGGTATAGAAAAACAATGAACTCTGGAAAAAGCTTATTATTATTATATTATTTTATCCAACCAAAAACTTGAGCTAATTTCACCACTCACGACACCAGCATGCTGGTACAATCATAAAATTTTCAAATAGTGTTTGAAGTCGCACCAGCAGCTGGTACAATCACACCACAAGAACATACATGGTCAATCGACTTGTTGGGCCATTTAACAAATTAAGCATATTAAGGTCCGTAAACTTATCTATTTTAAACTATAGTTAAATCGTTAATAAATAAGTTAGCAGCCCTAACAATTTTACGGTATGTATGTATAAAAACGTAGGGAACATACAATACATATATATATCAGTCTTTCTTAGTTTAAAAATTCATCTCTTACATAAATGAAAAAAAATATTAGATCAAATTAAGCATATACAACTTTTTCATGCCAAGTATGAATAAATTCTCCAAAGGGCTAAAAAAGGGCTAGGGGCAATTTTAAATTTATGTGGCCAAAAAAAGTATGTGGTAGCTCAATCTAGCCACCAAAGGGCTAAAACGGCAACACTGATGCTACAGCGATGTAAAATAAGGTTTCTGCTGCGCAGCGACAACTGATTTTTTAAAGAACTTCGTCTTTATGAAATAAAAGAAAAGCTGAAGGTGAATGTACATATCGTCGTCTCAGAAAACGGATGTCGAATGTTACAAAACACGGTTTTGAGAAAATTGACTTTGAAGTTTAAGGTCGAATTAATCCTGTTCGGTAGATTTTTGTAACTTTTGAAGGAGACGTAGTTGGTGTTATTAGTTTTGATTTTCCATATTTTTACATTTAATATCTCTTAACGTTAATGAGAAAATTTACTTTTCATTCCGTATACATTTGTCGTAAGTAGCGTTTACTCACCACTTTGTTTTGTCCACAGAACATACGACAATAGTAAAGTATCTATTTCAACGACGATGGTATAATTTGATGAAAAAACCAGACATATTTATTAAATAATGATTACTTATTAGAAAAAACATAACAAAAACATAATCATGTATTTAATAAAAAAAATCTGTACATCTCTTATGCTGTAAATATGTTACGAACATACGTTTTCTTTATATAAAAACAAAAAACAATACTTAAATTCAGTCTTTTGTACATTTTTATTTCTTTCATTTCATTGGAGACTCAGTGCAAGCTAAAATTTAAAAATTTAAAATTTTAAAATTAGTTACTTAGTTTAATTTTCAATTTTAATTGTATCGTTATAGTAGAGGACCATCGAATTGTCGTAAGTTCAAAGTTTTGCGATACATACGACAAATGTTTTATGATTAAAAAAAAGGTACGTTTGTATGGGAATTTGTCGTATGTGACGCATTTTCAGCACATATAACAAAAGGCATACCCAATCATTAATATTATGTAACATACGACAAAATGCGCACGAAATATCTCAAAAACTAATGGAGATATAAAAAATGGATTGCAGAAATCGAAAGAGCATGTCCAACTTAGTAAATCTGCATCAAAATCCCAAAATCGTCATTTTGCACATTCGTCATCCGTTTTCTGAGGCGACGATATGTATGCCACACCAAGAAGCACAGTATACCAGTAGAGAAGGTTTTTGTTGTTGTGACTGTAAATTTGGTCCCCATAAAGGACTTGAGGGTTGCCAGCAACTGTTTTGCCGCATTCAGGTTGCTGTGCAGCAAAATAATGTGGTGAAAAATTTTAACATCGGATAAATGGCGAGAGAAATATTGTTATGCGCTTTATAAGTAAACATGGACGTCATAAAATGTTTTATACTTCAATACAACTAATTAGCGCTATTTTTGCAATTCGAAGTGATCTTAAAAATATTTGTAGTGAAATATGTACATTATGAGTTAAATGGAAACTATCTTATATGTAAAAATATATTCCGACTTACTTCAAATAAATGAAGTAAAATGTTTTATATATGGATCTAATTTGAATAATAATATTTAGTACTTTCATCTATATTGCTTTTATTGTAAGTTTTCACGAGTAGTTGCAGTTTTCTGCAATTGTCTCTGGCCGACTATACATGCTAAAGCTAAATAATTTCACAATTTCTACCCTATTAAACGTTTATATTTTAATAAAATGTGATCAATTACTTAAGAATATATAATTTTCGATCAAACTATAACACTGAATGCTTGAGAAACAATTATTTAAATCAAGTGATCAATAGTGAACGCACTCGGGGCGAATTTTGGAACACGAAGCGAATTATGCATATTAACACTAAATAATTTCTAACTTTCTACCGTATTATACGTTTATATTTCAATTTAATATGATTAATTACTTATTAATATATAAACTCCGATCAAACTTCACTACTGAATGCTTTACAAACAATATTTGAATCAAAAGATCAACAGTGAACGCACTCGGAGCGAATTTTGGAACACGATATAAAATATGCATGTTAAGACTAAATAGTTTCTCATAAGCTTATGCTTTAATATAATATAATTATCTACTGAAGAATATATTAACTCAGATCAAACTATAGTATTAATTATTTGACAAACTATTTAAATCAAATGATCAACAGTGAGCGCGCTCGGAGCGAATTTTGGAACACTTCATAAAATATTTACAGAGGAAGTACATTATTTGGTAGAGATCAAAATGTATTTAACAAAGTGTGATTGAATTTGACATTGCTCTCAGAAGAACCATCCTATAAAGTCAAATTGAAAAAAATTTGTACGAATTTTGAATCGTTTGTTTATATTTTTTTACATAATAGTATCTTAAAAGAGAGCCGCACTGAGTTGTCAATAACACCTTGGGCCGTATGCATAAAAACTAAGCAATTACTTTTTCTCAGATTTTCATACCTTTCACTTAAATTTATTTGAAAAAATTGAGTGAAAGGTCTGAAATTTTAAGAAAAAGCATTTGCTTAGGTTTTATGCGTACGGCCCCTTGTTTAATACACCCATGATACAAATAGTTGAAGATAAAACCGCACAATTCGTCGGCCATCATTTACTTTTTGTAGTTTGTCTATTTTATAAAATTGAAATTTTGAGAGCAACTCAAATGCCAATTAAAGGTAAAACAAAAAACAAATAGATGAAAATATTGAAATTTTCATTTATTTGAGACTGATAATGAGAATGTATTTGTGAGATTGGAAATTTGAAAACATTTTTGTAATGTTAGCAAACTTTAAAAATGTTCAGGCTGCCTTTCAACGGTTTTACCTTCAGATTTTTGTAGCATGAATACACCTTGGTCAAGATATCACGAACAAATTTTCCTTTATTTATTTTTACTTAAAATCCTTAAATATGAATCTTCATTTTTTTCTGTAGAATACGTAATAATTTTTTTTTTATCGATTTAAAAAAAGGGAAGACAGTCGGATCTACGTAACCAGAACGACCTGAATGCGCATTGAAGTCGGTTGTATTTTTTGCTTAAAATTATCTGTTATTATTGAGATACAGTTTCGCTACTATTTAGAGATTTCTCGACATACTTTTTCATATTACCGTTATTTATTATTTTTCTTATTAGTCATTTATATGTTTAGGACATACTGTGGGTGCTTTAAGATTCATTTTGCAAATATGTATGTACATATAAAAAACAATTGCGATATTTTATTTTAAATTATGAGTTTTATTCGTGTAATTTTTTATGTTTAATAGTTTTGAGAACATTTTTTGGTTCTGTCGATTCTTTTATTGCATGCCTTAAACTTTTTTACTTTAAGTTATAATGTTGAAGATATGCCTTCTGCCTTTGTCAAGCACTTAAGCTAGGTGCGAGAAATTTAGCATATGCGCGTAAGAGCATAGAGTAGGAATACGGCTGTGCTGCCGTGATTCTCCAACATCTTGTCAAAGGAGAAAACATATTGGTGGCGGAATCCATCGTAGTCCAATTTTTCTTAAAATCTACGAAAAAGCGATCACTGAATCTGAACTGCTATGTGTATTCAAAGCAAGCGCTGCGTTCGTAGCTACTCGAACTTAATAGCATTTTCGTAGATTTCACGAAAAATCGGACTACGATGGATTCTATGATAGCCTTGATTAGTTCGTGCGATTATGACTTATGGATCGATTATGGATGGGAACGGAACCTCAGTTGGGTTGCCGATGGACAGCGCCACTGAAATGAAAATGTTTTTTTATTGTGAATAGCAATAATTAAGTTTCATAAAGTTCAAGGTGGTACAATTTAAAAAAAAAGTTGAAAAAAGAAATACAGTATCTCAATCAAAAATTCCCGGCAGCCACAAAAACGCACTTGCCAATATAGCAACTTAGTTGCCAGCTATCAGTTGCTAGTTGCCATCGGTAATACCATTTCAGCCACTGGCCAACCAACTGAAGTTCGGTTGTCCTCCGTAGTCGACCCATAAAATCGGAATCGAATATGCATGCACGTTCTGCTGAACGATAAATATTTTGTAAATGTGTGCTCTGTCCGCTAACGAATTCCAGCCATGTGTGAAATATCGTATGTGAAGCCTCTGTCTGACATAACGTTTATCAAAGGCATGCCAGAAGATGTTTCATCATATGTTTTCGGCCATCGTCTTCTTCGATTAAGTTCATCGATACCAAAAACTTTACAACCTTTATGTGCCAGCAGCCCTTAGTGTTTTTGCCAATGACATGGTACTATTGCACTGTTAATAACCAAATTAAGCCCCAGTTGCATTCACACGTGATATAATAGCTAGTGTCGACAAGCTGTGGGAATGCCCAGGAGATGGCGTTTGTTCAGCTATCGAAATCATTACACCGACGGCGATGGGCAGTTCTGCTGGAACATATTTACCACAGCAGTGGTTGCGGCGTTTTGTTCTGCAACAATAGCCTGCAATGATGACATGTCATATAATGTCGACGAATAAAGATATAAAATTTAAAATGACTAACCTTATCCCCGGCCGATTTGGGAGACCACCATTGGTCATGACCAGAACGCATTTACCAAGAGGAAAAACCGCAGGGATGGCAGTAGTTCTTGCAATCACCGTTGATGATGCTGTGTTTGTAATTAATAGTCTGAAAATACAAAAAAAATGCATTAATGAAATCTTATACACATCAAATAAATAAATTTCAATAATTTGTTTACCATTTCACAAACCGAATTACCAAGAAATAGAAACTCACCGCGATGCGATACAGAAATAAAACCAACAGGGCTGCATTTTCTTGGTAAACAACACAAGCGCTCAGAGCAAACTGATCCTCAAAATTATTTTGTGAAAAATAATAGTTGAAAAGAGTTTTTACACATGATTATCACATTAACTCATAAGTGCAAATTATTGTGATTATTTTTAGTTGCATATAATTTTATTACCTTAGGCTTTTTTTAAATGTTTTCTAATATTCATTCTTTTGGGACCCAAAAGCAACCATGCGCTCAATTTCTTGTGGGAAAATTTGGTCCCTATAAAGGACTTTCACCACGAATCAGCTACGAAAACAAAAACCTTTTCTACTGGTATACTGTGCCAAGAAGCTTACAGTGAGCATGTGCCGATATCGCAGCATGCAACATTTTGAAGTAAAAAAAAAACAGTTGTCAAACGAAATACACGATGTAAAGTGTTTCTTTGTTTTGAACGCAGCGCTGCTTGTACATAAATTTCGCTTTACGCACAGCGTTCAGCCTTAACCAGAGAACATATAAGAACGAGAAGGTGCAAACGACTCAGTGGAAATCATTGTGGTATGGAATTTTCATTTTCTGAAACGTTTCTAGTAAGGAATGTAATAGACATTTGGAGTGCAATGATTCTGTTAAATTCCGAGGTAGAAACACAGAAATAAATGTTTAGCAACAGATACGTGTTTTGCCAGCAGCATCTGGCAACATGTGTGTTTAAAACGAAAACCTGCCAAATTTTCGTTTTAAAATTGTATTTTTTCATGTTTAAAATTTTTATACCCGAGCGCACTTGGGCACAAGGGTATATTAATTTCGTTCACATAACGGTTGTTTGTAACAACCAAAACGATTCGAGATAGATATAGACAAATGCACGGTGCAGCGAACAAAGGTGGCGCCGTCAGTGGTACCGCTACTTTGGTTTTGCCGATTTTGACAGTTGTGGTAACTTGTAAATAAACCTTTGTTTACAAATCAGCGAAAGAGAAATTTGAATTATAAGTGAAAAATCAGTTTAAATCGTGTTAATTTGCAATTTGTGAGTGATTTTTGAGTTGAAGACTGCGTAAAAACTAATACAATGAAGTGCTGTGTGTTAAATTGCGACAACCGTCAAGATGCAAGACGCGTAGATGCAAGTGTAGCGCTGGGACGAATCGCTGCATTTTGTGTACATAGGGCACGGCAAAGCCGTTCCCGAAATGATTCTCTATTATTATACTAACAGCATTTCCTCACAATGATTTTGTTTCTGCTCCACGCAGCCTCTTTTAGCAAGTTAACTAATCAGTCCCGCAGAGATGCTGCTGCAGTTTTCTGCAGCAGCCTTAAATGCAAAGCAATGGAGTGCACTAAAACGTTTGCTGAAGCAGCCTCAATTGCATAGCAATGGAGAGCACTACAATGTTCACTGTTCTCTAATAGATTAGGTGAAAAATGCAATATTTTCGCATTTAGCAAAATTAAAACACGTTTTTCGCAGTAAAGTGAACTGCTTTGGCTGTTTCAACTCGTTCTTCTTTTCGCTCTATTCTTTGTTTACTTGTGGTACACAAATGTCAACGCCCAGGACGGCGCAATCTTGTATTCTATCATTCTTGAGACAAATGTATACATAAATGCTCAGAATGAATAGAGAAATCGATTAAGCCATGTCTGTCTGTCCGTGCGTCTGTCCGTAGGTCCGTCCGTCCGTGTACACGATTACTCGAGCAAAAATTGAGATATCTCAACGAAATTTGGTATGTAGGTTTTCGTTAATCCAAGGTAGGTTGGTATTGAAAATGGGCGAAATCGGACTGTAACCACGCCCACCTCCCATATAACGGTAATTTCCAGAAATACGAAAACTGCGATATTTTAGGAACTACTGAAGATAATTCTCTCAAAATTGACATTTACAATAATTTTCAGACGAAAAAATTTCTGGAAAATTGGCGTAGCCACGCCTACTTATGGTTACATGTGTATATCTTGTTAACCGCTGCGCCAATTTATCCCAAACTTGGCATAGTTGTTGGCCTTGGTACAGCATACTAAATGGCCGAAAATTTAAAAAATCGGACAATAACCACGCCCACATCCCATATAACGGTACTTTAGAGAAATACAAAATCTTCGATAAATCAGTAAATATTAAAGCTTATTTGTTCAAAATTGATGCTTGCAACGATTCTTTACTAAGAAATACGTTTATGGAAAAATTTTGGAAAATGGGCGTGGCACCGCCCACTTATGATCACATATATGTATGTCGGTAACTGTCAATTTGTACCAAACTCGGTATGGTTATTGTGCTTGCCATATGAAAGAAAAACGTTGAAAATTATTGAAATCGGACTAAAATTACGGCCGCTTTTCATATAACGGTAAATTTCGAATATTTCAAAATTTAAAGACGCTAATTTACTCAAAATTGATACACACCGGCTTACCATCTAGCGGAAGGTTTCGGAAAGGTGAAAAACCATATATTTAATACTTGCCCCGGGTATTTAATGTTCGGCTCCGCCCGAACTTAAACTTTCTTACTTGTTTTACTTAATTATGCACATTAATAAATGAGTAAACATTTTTGTGTTCATAAGTTTGTACATACATATGAACATAAACAAATTTTGCCGCGATTTATCTTTTTTGGCTACGTTTATAATTTGAGTTTGAGATGATGTTTAGTAGAAACACCTTAGGGAACGTACCGATACTACGTGACCCGTTCAGGGGCGTGAGGGAGATCTTCAAAATACCATGCTTCGTCAGAGTGCGTAGTCAATATCCTCTAAGAAAATCTGGCGTTTTTTCAAGATACATTCAAATATGGCGCGCAGTGTTTGGCGCTTTTTAACTCACAGGACTTCTGTTTCTATAAATTAAGTTCTGGGTACGATATATTTTAACATAAGTTTTATCTTGATATGTAATATTTTTTCCACTTGTAATTATGCATTAGGGCGGGGCGAAAATCTAATTTTTCTCAAATCCCTTGGTAATAGTGAAAATATATTGTGTCATGAACAACAACAACAATCCTGCAAAATATTAATATTTTATTTTAATTGTGAGAGCCCGCAGCACTTTAGCTTATCGTTAATCTCAAACTTATCTATTTTCAAGAAAATTTTAATTGTTCTCTTGATAATTGCTTAGATAATTGATTTAGATCGCTAGTTCCAAATATTCTAATCTTTTTTTAATATTAGCTATAGTTTGCGAATTTTTGCAAATTTAGGAACAATTTCGGTAGCTCTAATAGAATAGCCATTATTTTCCATCATCGTGGAAAATTTTTGTTTAAGCAAATGAGTATGGAAACACTGAACAGGCACAACTTCTAGAAACACTAATTTGTTTACTTATGTTTATGAATACAATATAAAAGTTGCAAATATAGGAAAATGACAAAAAAATTTGTTTAACATCTTTTTTTTTTACTAATTTTTTTATAATATGAACGATTTTCATCATACTATTATCATAAATCAGTAACAGTAAGTTTCGCCTTCAATTTGTTAATTATTACGTACCGATCGAGTAACATTTACCAATGTTATACGAAAAACTTAAGTGGATCTCCAGTTTTTTCTAAAAAAATTCTCTTAATTGTATAAATAACCTTTAAATGAAAGAACCGGATTACAGAAAACTGTGCCAGGGAGTGACTTTTTTCCTTCAAGCTGAATGCAAAGCAATGTCGTCCAATTGGAGAGTTTTCAAAAGGATATCCCAGGATATGTTAAAGACTATTGCATTTACCTACACTGAGGGAAAAAAATTTTAGAATTAAAAAAACGTGCTAAGTTTAAAAAAATACGCATAAGAAAGAGCACCAACCCAACTTGTTTTAAATTTGAGTATCTACGTTATAAAATATGTCGTTGTGAAGTGCACAGATGCCATTTCGTTATACGAAATTATAATTAAGAAAAAAAAGCAAATTTTATTTTACGATCT
Source organism: Rhagoletis zephyria (assembly GCF_001687245.7). Taxonomy (NCBI): domain Eukaryota; kingdom Metazoa; phylum Arthropoda; class Insecta; order Diptera; family Tephritidae; genus Rhagoletis; species Rhagoletis zephyria. The sequence continues at coordinate 173,256 of NW_016157320.1, read as the reverse complement.
GTCTGATGGTAGTTGAACCCGAGCCCTCTTGACAGCAACCAATTGTATCAAACGTCTTTGCGCACTAAGCTACAGCCATACATGTAAATAAGCGTTCAAATGTTAAGTTTGAAACTACATCACAGCAGTGGATTATGTCATACCACCCTGCAAAAAATTATGCGACTAATCTCTAAAGCGAGTATTCCGAGATTACTCTCAATCGGGTACATTTCGGCATTAATTAGTCCCAACTAGTCTCATACGGGTACTATTGGAGGTCAATTAGTCTCGACTCATCCCTTAAGGGTATAATTGGAGATCAATTAGTCCCCAACTCTTCTCTAACGGG